>NC_047141.1:32044660-32344660 GCF_009829125.3 Periophthalmus magnuspinnatus | reverse complement strand
AGGCATCTGGCTTAAAATACCGAGACAAAAGTGCAGATTGTGGAGAGTTTTGAATGTTGGTTCTATAGTAAAAACAGTGCGTCACATTCTCTTAGAAACCGACTGAAACGACCACATCACAAACGCCATTTTCTACTTGAACCTGTGAAATACGTTCGCCTCTTCGCTCGGAATTAACCCTCAAGGCCGTAATCCCGCCGGAGAGTCCCTTGTTACACGAGTCAAGACGCATTTCCAGCCTCAGCGGGAGGGAAGCGGCCCCGGAGTCGGCCCCAGCGCGTCGGCCCCAGCGTGTCGGCCCCAATCCAGGCGTCCAGATCTGCCCCAAATCAAATCACACCGAGCATCTGGCTCCATCTGGACGCCGCCGAAAACCCCCTCCTCGCTCAAACGCGTCCTGAACGGGCGACACAACCGGGTCTGTCACGAAAACGAACATCAGAGCGAGATTTATTCCAGAAAATATTAAAATAAAATGTTGAAAATGCTGAAAAACACTTGACACCATTGATGCAAAAACCCATTAAAGCAAAAAATATTTACAGTAAACAGAAAAATGTATTAAAAAGATCAATATGTAACTTTTTTTTTTGGTGTGGGATCCGCTACCTGCGTCTCTACGGAGAATGGAATGCTACCGTTTCGCCTGGAATGTCCCACAGTATGGCATTAATCTTATAACATTGGCCTTTTTGGCGTTTCTCTTTCACAAAGCTGCAGGTCGGTCGTCGCGTTCTTAGTGTGAGTTGAGCTCGCTGCTCCACAGACCTGACTTGTCTGAGTAAATTCAGGATGGATCCGTTTAATGCCGTACTGTGGAACATTTTAGGCAACACATCTACCAGAGCGATAAACGGTCACATTTTTATACGGCGCTTTTCCATCTTAAAGTCGATCTCAAAACGATGTTTGTGTCGACGGCGGGAATCGAACCCCCAAACTTCAGATCACAGGACAAGAACTCGCTCAACGACCTGTCACCCAAGAGGAAAAGTTCCGTAGTGCACCTTTAACTACTTTCGTTGCAGCTCATGTATTGCTCGTACTGTTCTTAGCGGGTTTTCTGGGATCAGTGCTCAGGATTATTGAGTCTGTGGTTTCTATACTTTACTTTTCCGTAATATTTTCTTTACCAATATCTCATGTTTCAAATGGTGTTATTGTAGCAGGCGGGGCATCTGGTTTCATTTGGGAGCTTTCTGTAGCTTCAGACCCTCTGGCTCTGCTTTGGTCTGTCAGCTCTTTCCTGTACAGTAATCAAGAGAATCAAGAGAATCAAGAGAATCAAGAGAATCAAGAGAATCAAGAGAATCAAGAGAATCAAGAGAATCAAGAGAATCAACCATCAACTCAGAGCAGAACGAGTCCAAAGACTGAAATTTACACATGAAGACCGGGACTGGACCAGGGACTGGACCAGGGACTGGACCAGGGACTGGACCAGGACTGGACCAGGGACTGGACCAGGGACTGGACCAGGGACTAGACCAGGGACTAGACCAGGGACTAGACCAGGGACTAGACCAGGGACTAGAGACCAGGACTGGACCAGGGACTAGACCAGGACTGGACCAGGGACTAGACCAGGACTGGACCAGGACTGGACCAGGACTGGACCAGGACTGGACCAGGACTGGACCAGACCAGGGACTAGACCAGGGACTAGACCAGGGACTAGAGACCAGGGACTAGAGACCAGGACTGGACCAGGGACTAGAGACCAGGACTGGACCAGGGACTAGAGACCAGGACTGGACCAGGGACTAGACCAGGACTGGACCAGGGACTAGACCAGGACTGGACCAGGACTGGACCAGGGACTGGACCAGGACTAGACCAGGGACTAGAGACCAGGACTGGACCAGGGACTAGACCAGGACTGGACCAGGGACTAGACCAGGACTGGACCAGGACTGGACCAGGGACTGGACCAGGACTGGACCAGGGACTAGAGACCAGGACTGGACCAGGGACTAGAGACCAGGGACTGGACCAGGGACTGGACCAGGGACTGGACCAGGGACTAGAGACCAGGGACTGGACCAGGGACTAGAGACCAGGGACTGGACCAGGGACTGGACCAGGGACTGGACCAGGGACTAGAGACCAGGGACTAGACACCAGGGACTGGACTGGACCAGGAACTAGACCGAGACTAGACCGAGAACAAAAGCAACAACTAAACCGTCTGGAACTAAAACCAAGAACTAAAACTGGACTGATCAGGGACTAAAAAAAGGAAATAGGCAATAAACCAGATAAGGGACCAGACAATTGGACAGACAGGGGACTAGATAGGGGACCAAACAAGGGACTAGACAGGGGGACCAGTCAGAGGACCAGATCAGGAGACAAGGCAACGGACTGGGCCAAGACCAGAGACCAGGGACTAGACCAGGGACTAAAACAAGAACAAGGCCAAGGACAAGACCGAGACATAAACCAACAACTAAACCAGCAGGAACTAAAACCAAGAACTAAAACTGGACTTACAAAAGGAAATAGGAAATCAACCAGACAAGGGACTATCCCAGGAACCCAAGAACTACACTCAGACTAGAGCAGGAACTAAAACCAACTAGACCAAAGACTTAAACAAGGAAATCAAACATGGACTAAATCAAGATCTAGACCTGGAACTCGCCCAGAGCACCAAACGAGGCTCAAACTAAACCCTCCGTGCGAACCCGCCCTGGAGTTTCACATTCAAGATGGTGCCTCAGCTTGATATGTGTCACTCTAAAAAGGCGGGAGAGTCTGGTGACACATGGCCAGCGAAAAAAAGAAAAGAAAAAAAAAAAGCATGTCACAAAGACTTAACCTTCAAAAAACGCCCAGAGGCTCGGAGCAGGAGGTGTTGTTCGTAGCCATTAGACGAGTGTGCGCGGAAGTGGGGAGAGAATGATTGATGTGCGCTTGCGAAAAAGAATCGGAGGGGCTCGTTAGGAGGAGTGGGAGGGTACCGACGCCTGCAATACAAATGTCTGCCGGGGAAGAGTGAAAGAGGGAGGCTGTGAAGGAGATAGGAGGGAGAGGAGAGAGACCGCGGCTTGTTTACGCAAACCTGAAGCTGCGCCGTGTGAGGGAGGCAGAACTTGTTCTTTTAGAAAATAGAAAAATATCACAGTAGATTGCACACTGTGATTTAAGCCAGAGATGGGTCTTTTTGCAAAACGCTGCCAGAACTGCCTGCTCACTATTCCACGTTTGACACATTTACGCGGGTCAAAATGCAAAGAGTCGGTCGTTTTTTGGGGAAATTGTTTAGCGTCAGACGTGAAAACTGAACAATTCTACTGAAAACGAAAGTGACCTGATGATTAGCAAATGGCAAACACTCGAATTATTCAGGGAAAAGAATGAAAAACATGTAAGCTAACCATACACTGGATATGTAAATGGACATAGCTAACCTGCTAGCCGCCGCGTTGCCTCTCTCTGAACCTGCTGCCGTCAGACTCGCCATTTTGGTCTTAAATGTTCGTATTAACCCTCTACATGATCCTGGGGTTTTTGAGTTATTTTGAGTAGATTTTTTCAACTTTTTTTAAAGTTATTTTTTATTTATTTATGTTTTATTATTTTGAGGGTTTGTTTGTTTTTTTTTTGGGGGGGGGGGGGGGTTTACAGTTTTTTTTGTTATTTTTCAGTTGGGTTTTTTTGTTTGTTTTTTGTTTGTTTTTTATTTATTTATTTATTTTTTGTTTTTTGTGTCCTCTCTCTGTACCTGCTGCTGTCAGACTCGCCATTTTGGTCTTAAATGTTTGTATGATCCTGGGGTTTTTGACGTATTTTGAGTTAATTTTTTCAATTTCTTTTTTTTTTATTTTATTTATTTATTTTTTATTATTTTGAGGTGTTTTTTTTTTTGTTTATATATTTTTTTTTTTTTTTTTTGGGGGGGTTTTTTTGTTATTGAGGGGTTTTTTTTGGTTTGTTTTTTTGTCCCCCGTCTGTCTCTGCTGCTTCAGACTCATTTTGGTCTTAAATGTTCGTATTAACCCTCTACATGATCCTGGGGTTTTTATTTCACTATTGTGTCTGTAAATCAAGATATGAACATTAATAACAGACAAATCAGGTCCTTCTTTCCCCGAGGTCTCTCCTGTTAGCGTTAGCAACAGGTTTGATTGACAGCGTTGCTAAGCGCCTGCTCCCTGCTAAACCAGTGGTGCGATTTACCAACAGAAGGGGCGTTACCTTCATTAGCCTCGCTCCGGATTGGCTCGTTGGTTGCTATGAGACTCGCGGTCAGAACTCTGCTCCAGATTCGCCGCTATATCCGCTCCGGCCTCGATGAGCTTCATTTGACTGGAGCTGAACGCTGTGGGCGATGTCACACTCACTTAGCCCACTTCTTTATACAGACTATGAAGCTAAACTCTTAAGTTTTCAGACTAAAAAAAGGCCGAGATTTGAGCTTTTTCAGCGGCGATCGAGCTTGAATCTCCAACACAGGCCGATATTTGGTTTTGGTCAATTTGCAGCCGAGAAAATCCAAACAGAGCTTTATTTTAACACTTTAATACAGGGGCGTCAAACTTATTTTGACTGAGGGCCACATGAGCAAAATGGCCGCCATCAAGGGCCAGATGTGACTGTGCGGCAGGATAAATGTCACTAAATGTAAACAAATGTAATGTAAAATAATGTAACTACTTTTAAATTTGTTAAATAACTCCCTTATTACTTTAATCAATTTGCAAATATTACATGTCTGTGTAACCGTAATCCTCTATAATTGACATTTTAAAAGTGTATCAGGTTGTTTTTCTTGAAGACTAATGTGTGCAGACTTAGCTCCGTGTTTAGTGTCAAAATGTCGATGTAGATAATTCACTTTCACAACCGACCGCGCCTCATAACACAAAAAACATACAGGTTTTTCTCCTTGAACTCACACACCTGTATTCACCTTCACCTTTCCTGAAACTACCGACAATTTTCCTGAACATTTTGGGATCATTTGCAAATATTTCTCAGTTCCACGTGCTGGGAAAATCTGATTAGTTTATGGTCGATGCAAACATTAAAGCAGCACAGACTTATCTTAACCTCCTGAGTCCTGGTGTCCTCATATGTGGACAACACATTTTGGGTCGTCTAGGCCACAGTGCAAATTTTTAGAAGAAGAATAACAGCAACAAGAACAGCAACAATGCAAATATATTATATATATATTCATTTTCTAACAGTTTAGAATGTTTAGAATATTTTATTTTAATTTTTTTTTATTTTTCTTCCTGCTCCTGTCTGCAGCTCTTCACATGAGACACTTTGTTCCAAGAGACACAATTGTTGTTTCTCATTTTGTTTTTACATTCAGGACAAATGATGCTGTGTTCAGGGTCTTAATAGTTTTTGCAAATCATTATTCAAATGTTTTATCAAAATGATTAAAATGTCACATATGAGGACATTTGATTTACATAGGTTTTTCTCAGAAACTATATAAAGTAAAAAGGTAATTCTTTGTATTTAGACTCATCAGGCCCCAATCAGCCCAAATAACAAAGAGAAATTAATAAAGCAGGTCATGCAAGAGCTCGGGTCTCAGGAGGCTATAATCACAGTCACGCCTTTCAATTTACCTTCTCGCGGGCCACATGAAATGACATGGCGGGCCGCATTTGGCACCCGGGCCTTGAGTTTGACACTAAATATGATACCAAATCTACTCTGGATTCTAAACTCTCAGTATCGCTTCACAAACATGTTCTGAAATGCACGGGATTATTGTGTAAACAGTTGGCGTTTCAGTCTCTCAAATGGAAACTCTTCAGGTTGTTTAAAATGTGCTCAAAACTTTTCCACTTCTCGTCGAGCAACTTCTACATTTGTAATAAGTTTGTGTTGCGGGTGTTTTTGTGTTTCTTTTAAGATTCCGCGCACAGTTTGAACAAGTCCAAGATCATTAGCATTTGAGAGAAGACGAGAATATGAAGCGCCGAACTAATACGAGAAGCAAACGCATTTCAGGAGAAGTAAACCACTGGATTAGCAGCTTCTGTATAAACAAACCAGGAAAAACCAAGACCAGGGTTCGACCAGGAAGGGCATCTGATATAAAAAAAACAAATAAAATCTATATTAGGTCCATGCGCGTTTTGAAAAAGTCCGGGATCGTTAACATTTGAAAGTTAAGCAGGAATAACAACTAAATAAACGACTTAACTAATACAAGAATCATGGATAAATGGAATAAAGTTCGACCAGGAAGGGCATCTGAACTAAAACTAACATCAAATCTACATTAGGAGGTTGCCATTTTGCCTCCTGCTCCTCTTCACACATACTGCCAACGTGTCCTTGAGCAAGACTATTGACAAAACTCATTTATTCCGAACAACCCTGAGCGCACATGCCAAATCAAACACATTTGTGAATCGTTTATTTCAAAAACGTGAAACAGGACGTCAAAATGCATCTAAAAAAAAACAAAAACGTGGAATCAAATTTGACACAAAAGAACGGCGTTGGACAAAGGAGCTTTTTTGGAGGTTTGTGCTGCGCATTCAGACCGAGCAGGTAAATGAAAACCGGAGAGGCCGAGACGCTGCTCGTTTAGAGTTAGCTCGCGGTGAAAAGTCTCGGAGTTGACGTAGGTGGAAGAGACAACTGGAGAATTGGACAGTGGTACCGGAGGGAGGACGGTCGCCCCCGGAGACGAGAGGAGATTACGAACGAATGAGGAGACGGAGGAAGCCAGAGACAGCCCAATTACAGAAGCAGAAAGCACGGATTGATGAGAAACAGGGGAGCAAAGACGGACGGAGTGCGAGTGCGGCTCGGGGCCGTCAAACGCATCGGAAATCAGACGCTACGACTGAAACTAAGTCCAAACTAGTACTGAAACTAATATCCAAACTAGTACTGAAACTAATATCCAAACTAGTACTGAAACTAATGTCCGAACTAGTACTGAAACTAGCATAGAAATTAGAGCTCAAACTAGTATCAAAACTAGCATCCAAACTAGTACTCAAATTAGCATCCAAACTAGCACCTAAACTAGTATCGAAAATAGTATCGAAACTATCATAGTACTGAAACCAATACCCAAGCTAGTACTGAAACTAGCATTGAAATTAGAGCTCAAATTAGTATCAAAACTAGCACCCAAACTAGTACCCAAACTAGCATCGACGAGCACCAAAACTAGCAACTTTACTAGCACCCAAATTAGTACTCAAATTAGCATCCAAACTAATACCCAAACTAGTATCGAAAACTAGTACTAAAACTAGTATTGAAACTATCATAGTACTGAAACCAATACCCAGCTAGTGCAGACATTAGCACCCAAAACTAGCATCCAAACTAGTGCCCAACTAGTATTGAAACTAGTACCCAAACTAGCACCTAAACTAGCATCAAAACTAGCACCTTTACTAGCACCCAGATTATTACTCAAATTAGCATCTATACTAATATCCAAACTAGTACTGAACCTAGCATCGAAATTAGAGCTCAAACTAGCATCCAAACTAGTATCGACGAGCACCAAAACTAGCATCAAAACTAGCACCCAAATTAGTACTTAAATTAGCATCCAAACTAATACCCAAACTAGTACCTAAACTAGTATCGACACTAGTACTAAAACTAGTATTGAGTATCATAGTACTGAAACCAATACCCAAGCTAGTACTGAAGCTAGTGCAGACATCAGTACCCAAAACTAGCATCCAAATTAGCACCCAAAACTAGCATCCAAATTAGCACCCAAAACTAGCATCCAAATTAGCACCCAAAACTAGCATCCAAATTAGCACCCAAAACTAGCATCCAAATTAGCACCCAAAACTAGCATCCAAATTAGCACGCAAAACTAGCATCCAAATTAGCACCCAAAACTAGCATCCAAATTAGCACGCAAAACTAGCATCCAAATTAGCACGCAAAACTAGCATCCAAATTAGTACCCAAAACTAGCATCCAAATTAGCACCCAAAACTAGCATCCAAATTAGCACGCAAAACTAGCATCCAAATTAGCACGCAAAACTAGCATCCAAATTAGCACGCAAAACTAGCATCCAAATTAGCACGCAAAACTAGCATCCAAATTAGCACGCAAAACTAGCATCTAAATTAGCACCCAAAACTAGCATCCAAACTAGTGCCCAACTAGTATTGAAACTAGTACCCAAACTAGCACCAAAGCTAGCGCCGACCAGCATCCAAACTAGTACCCAAACTAGTATTGACTAGCACCAAAACTAGCACCTCTACTAGCACCCAAATTAGTATCGAAACTAGTACTAAAACTACCATAGTACTGAAATTAGTACCCAAACTTGTATAAAGCTAGTACTCAAGCTAATACTGAAACTAGTGCAGACATTAGTACCCAAAACTAGCATCCAAACTAGTACCCAAACTAGCACCGAAGCTAGCGCTGACCAGCATCCAAACTAGCACACATTACACACACAACACACATGGAAACAGAACAAAGTCCAACATTTAACACTGAAAAATCACATTCTACTGTGTGAAGAAAGTGTTTTTATTATCGATAGTATTCCTGAGTATTGGAGTTTGAAGTTTGAGCAGCGACACGACTCGAGTGCAGCTGGAGGGCGACAGTAACAGACAGTAACAGACCGCAGTTTAAGCAGCAGATGGATCTATTATGCAGAACCCAATTACAGTTAGTCGGAGCATTAGAGGAGGACGTTAGACCAGAACAGGAGGGAAGACGCACAACGGCGCCGCAAGATTCAACCAACAAAGTGTAGGAGCGAGATTAGAGACTTGGAGACTCCGAGGGCCCTCAAAAACTAAACGGAGGAGCTGTGACGGTACGGAGACTTCAAACTCGATTTGAATATTAAGGAAATGCAAATACTCAGTGGAGATTTCAATACTAGGACGACATTTGTAATAATAATACAGGTTTTTTTAATATATTTATACACACAGACGCACAACAGAACGCAGCTGTGGTTTCTAAAATATTAAAGCGAACATATTACGCCGTTTTTTTTTTAGCTTTGTTAATGTTTTCTCGACACAAACAGAACTGGAGTTGCGTCTTGTTTCATTTGCGCATGTTTTAACGCACAAATCCTGCATGTTCAAACAGAAAACAGTCCGTTCCACCTTGTGATGTCATCATGCGGCGATACAGGAAGTGCTCCGATGCGTTTTTTTAAAGTCCGTACAGCTTCGCTAGAATCGTTCGGAATCGCTAATCTCGACTGAACTAAAAAAGGTAAAAAGGAGATGTTGACTTGGAAACTACCACTTGGTGACATCACAAGGTGGGACAGAGCGTTTTGAGCGTGGACGGACGAATAATAAAGTGTTAAACATGTGTGAGTGAAACAAAACACAACTCCAGGTTTGTTTTTGACGAGGAAACGGCAGCCATCTTTTTTTCGAGTTGCGTAGAAAAAAACTGCCTCATCCGCTATAAATCGTTTTCCAAAAAAAAGCTAAAAACCTGTAAAATTTGCGAAAGATCTCATCCATTTTGTGTTTTATTATGACCTGTACGCTATGCCATTCCGTCCAATTTCAATTCATCTTTCAGTCGCTAACGGATACGGCGTCTTTAAGAACAGTTTGTCAACGTTTTAGTTCATTCTGGGCAACAAAACTTTGACAAATTGTTCATTTTTTAATTGTATTTCGCCGCAATAATTCCTCCGAGTGTCTAAACGCGCTGTTGACAAAACCCCGGCCCGATAACCACACGGCTCCCACTCGACCTTAATGTGCATTTGCTCCAGGGGAGGATTTAAAAGGCGTTCTCAAGGCTCTGGGGACTAATGGCGGCCGGCGCGGCTGTTTATCACCGGAGCAATACGCCATATTTATAAAACGGGGAATAAGTGATCGAGCGCATTAAACTCTGGAAGTGAGTTGTTGCTTTTAAGAAACGCTGCGCTCACACGGCCATGACAAACACGCCCGCTGTGCATTATCTGGTTTTTTACACGTACAAAACTTTACGTAACGATGAGCTACGGTCGTCAAAAGTATCGAAAATCGGAGAATTATCGATGCTAATGCTAGTATCGACGCTAGATACTCATTTGAGCGGGTGTCGATACTAAAAAAAGTCACATTCTCAGGACAAAATGAACCTTTCCTGATTGTGTTTAGAATCATTTTGACACAGAGACTAGTATTTTTTCAGTTTCGATACCGATTTCGATATTATGGCTTTAAGTATCGGCTGAAACAAGAGTGAAAACTAAAATAAAACAAAACAAAATGTATCTCAAACCACAACAGAACAACTTTGAAAAAACAAAAGTTGAAACATTCTGAGACTTTCTGAACCAATTACAACCTGGAAATCGTTTTATTACATCAACCAGGATATCGGCTGAATCGATATTAGGAAACTGATATCTGATCCAGCTGATTTTTACAATATTCGTGCCGATATCTGATACCAGAATCGAATCGTGCAGCCCATGGACCACTATGGAACCTCCTGTACTGAGGGAGTACACACAGATAAGAAAATACTACAGTTTAAAGCGGAAAATGTCTAAATAAAGAGTTTTTATTGCCAAAGAAAAGACAGATTTCTGCTGGACACTGCCTTATATCTGTGTAAACGAGGAGCTAACGACACTGAAACTTAAAACCATCTATTGTTTACAGTTTCAGCCTAAATGGCCCTACATTCAGTCTTAATGGGGCTTAATGGATCACTCTATTGTTCTCTTTGTTCGCTTTGTTCTCTTTGGGTCTGAGGATGGAGTTATAGATGAGAGATGATGTCCAAAGCCACCGTTCCTGTCCAAAAAAAAAGAATCGTCTTAACAAAAATTGCTTCAAATCATAAATTGCACAGTCATTCAAGCCCCTAATGAGTGATGTCACACATATTAGCATCTTGGCTAACTCTATTGTTTTGTTTTTGTTTTGCTTTGGGTTAAATGTTTTTATTATTGTCATGATATTGAGATTGAGGCTATTCCTTAGTATCGAAATCGAGTTTGAAGTTTCAGTATCGCCGTGTTTCAAATGACGTCACCGCCACGATAATATTTAATACAAATGGGGGAGGAGCTAAAGTAAATATTGTTAAAATGCAGTTTTTTGTAGTAGCGCAGTGAGCTCTGGGGTTTAGTCTTTAACAAAAATGATCAGGTACGATGTGATTAAAAGACAAATCTGTTACACAATAAAAAATTAAAAGGAACAAATTTTATTGTATTTGGAAAAAAGTGGATCAAGTTTATCGCCTCAATTAGAACAGATTTTTAGTGACTTCTCCATTTCTGGTGAAGTTTTATTTTATTTTATTTTACATTTTGTTCCTTCTGTGAGCTCCCGGTTCTTGGAAATAGTTTTGTTTTTCACTTTTACTCTTTTAATCTTCAAAAATGGGCTGAAAGAACATGGTGTAGTTATGAAAAGTACTATTAAGTATAAGTAAGTAGTACTTTGAAAAATAATAATGCTGTTTTGTGCAATATTTGAACTGGAAGGAAGGTGTTTGTACTTTGTGTGTTTTTCCAAAAAAATAAATAAATTTAAAAAAAAAATAAAAAAAAATAAATAAAATAAAAATAAGTAAAAATAAAATAAAAAATAAAAATAAGTAAAAATAAAAAAGTAAAAATAAGTAAAAAAAAAAAAAAGTAAAAATAAGTAAAAATAAAATAAAAAATAAGTAAAAATAATTAAAAATAAGTAAAAAAAAAAAATAAGTAAAAAAAATAAGTAAGTAAAAATAAGTAAAAATAAAAATAAAATAAAAAAATAAAATATAATAAAAGTAAAATAAATAATAAAAAAAATGTAAAATAAAAATCTAACTAAATCAAATCACCGCGCCCTTAAACCTCCAAACCGCCGATACGCCTCTGGAGAGAACAGAGCGTTTTCGCACCAATCTGACGTATTATTTAAACCATGCACTCATACAAGTCTCCAAAGGTCAGCGGAATTGAAAACAGTTGGTTTCTGAGCAGATCACGGCGGCGCGCGGAACGAGCCGTCCCCGTCGCACCGAAGTGAATTTCCTGCTCCGCTCGACCCGTCCGCCGCCTCCTGATAAGTGAGAATTTGACACGACCTTGTCAAAGTGGAATATAATGTCGATGCAGCCGGAGTCCGCGTGAATTATGAGCTGGAACAGAGGTGTGCGGAAAGCTAAGCAAACGGACGAGCCGGCGAGAAAGAAAACACGCTGATAAACGGCGGGAGGTGAGGAGAACGGAGCTGCGGGGGGGTCGCCGGCGAAGGAGGAGCCGGCTACTTTCAATTCAACTTCAAACTCAATTTCGATATTTAAGAAGATACCAATTCTGATGGAAAAAAACCCCGCTATTTTTCAAGCAATCTGATGCCATTTTCAAAACAGATCAACAGTTTTTTCAAAGTTAAATCGTAAACTGTTGAATTTTTATACGCCGTTTATGCGCGGACACGGCGGGCGAAGAGGGTTAAGCGTCTTGCCCAAGGACGCAACGGAAGCATTTATCCGCGGGAGCCGGAATCACACCGGAATCTGCGACCTTCAGACCAGTGGATATTTAAATTAATTCTTTTAGCGAGGTCTTAAAATATGCAAAATGTACTCAGAAAAAGGTCGAAATCTGTCTAGACTGTGTTAAGAACTGATATTTACTGAAATGTTTTGAATAACTGGTTTAAATCCTCGTTTTATCACCAATTAGTAACAGATATTGACAATAGCGAGCGCTCGGGTTGAGAAAAATCAATACGTTTTATAGATTCCTCTTCCAAATGTGCCAAAATGCAGCGCAACACGTCTCCGTTTACGCTCAAGTTTTACATAAATCATGAACGGATTTTGAAATTAAACTTGAAAAATGCAGAAATATTACCCTGTACAATTCCTGAGAAGATTACAGTTTATTTCTTTTTTTTTTTGCAGCTTATTCAAAGAGTTTTTCCATTAGAAATATGCAAAAGTGCCACATTTTTAATATAGCAGTTGCAATGTTTTGAGTAAACAATATAATGCCTTCCTCGACTCTTAGGAGGGAATAAACATGCTGATATGGCACAAGATTTGAGTCGGAGAAGAGGAGGAAGAGGAGGAGGCGGAGGTAAACACGCACACACACATGCTGGGTTTCCATGCTTTTTGAGGACATTACATTGACTTTCTTTAAGACAAATTCTAACCTCACGATCGACACAATTAACAATTTTTAAAAAGCTCCTTTATTACGCAGGATTGACGCTTGTTTGTGAGCGTTAAGTCGTGTTCCAACGCTGTAACCTCCTCAAAAACAGACCAGGAGTTGCGTTTTGTTTCATTCGCACATCTCAAAACGCTCCGTTCCACCTTGTGATGTCACGAAGTTGGTCGTTTTACAAGTGAACAGCTCATTTTACCTCGTGTTTAGCAGAGATTCCACGCAAATCCACGGCTGAAATGATCCAAATGATTCTAGAAATGAAGGTGTGTGGAGTTTAAAAACACAGCAGGGCACTTCCTGTATCACCACACGATGACATCACAAGGTGGAACAGAGTGGTTTTTTTCAGTTTGAGAGAAGAACTCAGCGTAAATCTGCAGGGTTTGTGCGTTAAACATGTGTGAATGAAACAGAAACACAACTGCAGGTCTGTTTGTGACAAGGAAACATCAGAAAACATCAGAAAACAGCGTAATATTGGCTCTTTAAGTTCTGAAATGTGATTCTTTTCTTCGTTTGTCAGTTCATATTTCAGTCTTTCGCTCAAAATGTGAACTTATTTCCACATATTTTAACCACATCTCAACTTCAAACCATGTCGTTGGTCTAATAATAAAGAATTTCCCTCCATTTTGCTCCTTATTCGACGCCGTACACAGATGCGAGTCCCCGCAGTGTGACACAAACCCGCACACATCGCCGCGGTGACAGAGCGGGGCCTTAAATGTTTTCAATATCGCATAAGGACACTGCATCATCCCCTGTTCGATAACGGATCGATACGGTAAACCGCCTTCCACCTCGCAAACTCCATTCCGACACATTAAGGTGACTGCTAATGAGCGCCCCCGTGTGTGTGTGTGCGAGCGGAGGGAGGGGCCAAGGACGGCGGCGGCGAGGGCTCCACGCGCATCTGCTGAGGACAGGAAGTGGCCACGACTGAGGAATTATGGGAAAAGACGACGGGGGAAGAGAGAGTACGTTATGCAATAATAAAAATAATGATGATGGAGCAACTCAGGAGGCAGGAGTTTAAATTGTGAGTTTATGTTTGGACATTCCAACGAGCGAATACTGGATTAAGGAGGAGACGAGAGGAGGAGGAGAAGAAGGGGGAGCAGAGTTGAAGAAAGAGTAGGAGGAGAAGAAGGAGTAATAGATGGAGTAGGAGTAAGAGAAGGAGTAGTAGTAGTAGTAGAAGGAGTAGAAGAAGGAGAAGGACGAGAAGAAGGGGGAGCAGAGTTGAAGAAAGAGTAGGAGGAGAAGAAGGAGTAATAGATGGAGTAGGAGTAAGAGAAGGAGTAGTAGTAGTAGTAGAAGGAGTAGAAGAAGGAGAAGGACGAGAAGAAGGGGGAGCAGAGTTGAAGAAAGAGTAGGAGATGAAGGAGTAGTAGTAGTAGTAGGAGTAGGAGGAGAAGATGGAGGAGAAGAAGAAGGAGTAGGAGTAATAGATGAAGGAGTAGTAGGAGTAGGAGAAGTAGGAGAAGAAGGGGGAGCAGAGTTGAAGGAGGAGTAGGAGATGAAGGAGTAGTGGTAGTAGTAGGAGTAGGAGGAGAAGATGGAGGAGAAGAAGAAGGAGTAGGAGAAGAAGGAGTAGGAGTAATAGATGAAGGAGTAGTAGGAGTAGGAGAAGTAGGAGAAGAAGGGGGAGCAGAGTTGAAGGAGGAGTAGGAGATGGAGGAGTAGTAGTAGTAGGAGAAGGAGGAGTAGGAGAAGGAGTAGGAGAAGAAGGAGTAGGAGAAGAAGGAGTAGGAGAAGGGGGAGCAGAGTTGAAGAAAGAGTAGGAGACATAGTAGTAGTAGGAGAAGAAGAAGTAGGAGAAGTAGGAGAAGAAGGAGTAGAAGAAGGACGAGAAGAAGGGGGAGTAGAGTTGAAGGAGACGTAGGAGTGAAAGACAAAAAAAAGATTCCCTCATGTTTTGTATAGAGCAGCTCTCGAGGTCAAAACAAGTCGACTGTGTACTCTCCAATTATAACGTCTTTTATTGTCAGAGTCAGGGAGTGCGCTGTTCGCATGCTAGTTGTCGCCTTTACGCTCATGAGAAATTAGGACGTTAAGATAAAAGTACGAGATTAAAGACGTGACTGAGTGAGTGTGACGTCGCCCACAGCGTCCAAATGAAGCTCATCGAGGCCAGAGCAGGTTAGAGTCCATAGCAACGAGTATCATAGCAACGAGTATCATAGCAACCAAAGAGCCAATCCAGAGCCAGATTTACAGACACAATAGTGAAACAAAAACCCCAGGATCACGTAGAGGGTTAATACGAACATTTAAGACCAAAACGACGAGTCTGAAGCAGCAGAGACAGAGAGAGGACGTTTTTAGACAGAAAGTGAAGTAGATGGAGCAGGAAGTGCGACACGATCACTTCCTGTTTGTAGCGTGGCAGCTAGCAGGTTAGCCACGTCCATTTATATAAACAGTTTCTGCCTCGGAGCACTGCAAACCGTTTTATAATGAATTAGTTCTGTTGTTTTTAAGACTTTAAGACGTTTGAAAAGAGAATGAAAAGAAAAAATGTACATGGATTAATAAAAGGTCAGAGCTGGCAGACGTGTTTGACCTTTGACCCAGAACTGTTTTTACAAGTGAAAAAAAATGAGCTGAGGGTCAGTCCTGTAGTTCCTCAAAATCCTCCTTCGCTCTGGTTTGGAATTTGAAAATGTCGACACCCTGAGCCCCCCCACGCCGGCCCCGCCCCCAGCGCTCTCCAACTCCCCCCCAGACTCTTCTCCTCCCCCACAGACTCTCTCTCTCCCCCCCACAGACTCTCTCTCTCCCCCCCCCACAGACTCTCTCTCTCCCCCCCCACAGACTCTCTCTCTCTCCCCCCCAGACTCTCTCCCCAGCCCAGGGTCACCACACACACACTGCTCGTCCGTCCTGGTAATTAAAGAAATGTTTTTGCAACATTCTGGCTGAATTTCAAAAGCTGTTCCTCAAAACTTCTCTTCGTTGGTTTTGCACGTTCGGTTTGACCTGTATCTCCCTAAATTCCATCTGCATTTGGTCAAAGAAACTTGGCAGGAACGAGTGTGTGTGTAAGAGAGAGAGAGAAAGAGAGCAAGAGTGAAAGAGAGTGAGAGAAAGCAAGAGTGAAAAAGAGAGCAAAAGAGAGAAAGCCAGAGAGCGAAGAGAGAGCAAAAAAGAGAGGAAAGAGAGAGAGCGAAAAAGAGAAGACGAGAGAAGAGAGCGAAAAAGAGGAAAGAGAGCGAAAAAGAGGAAAGAGCGAAGAGAGAAGGCGAGAGAGCGAAGAGAACAAAAGAGTGAAAGCGAGAGTGATAAAGAGAGATAAAGAGAGCAAAGAGAGAAAGAGAAGAGAGAAAGAGCAAAAAAGAGAAAGTGAGAGAGCAAAAGAGCGAAAGAGAAGGCAAGAGAGTGAAAAGAGAGAAAGCAAAAGAGGGCAAGAGTGTGAGAGAAAGCAAAAGAGGGCAAGAGAGAGAGAAAGCAAAAGAGGGCAAGAGAGAGAGAGAAAGCAAAAGAGGGCAAGAGAGAGAAAGCAAAAGAGGGCAAGAGAGAGAGAGAGAGAGTAAAAGAGGGCAAGAGAGAGAGAGAAAGCAAAAGAGGGCAAGAGAGAGAAAGAAAGCAAAAGAGGGCAAGAGAGAGAAAGCAAAAGAGGGCAAGAGAGAGAGAGAGAGAGAGAGAGAGAGAGAGAGAGAGAGAGTAAAATCAGCCTCGTAGCGTTTTGCTCCACATTAGCGTCTCACTTTCTCGTCGACAAATTGCACAATTGGGAGAAAGTCTCAATTATGGTGAAACATCCGGGCGGAGCTCATCATGAAACGGACGCTCCCGTTTCAGCGAGTTAAGGAAAATACATCATTGAGGATGCGGAAATTCACAAGTATCATTTGAGTTAAACCCAAACACTTAGACACGGTAATGACAGGAGCCGACAAAAGTCACTGCATCAGGAAACGGCGAGGAAACGGCGAGGAAACGGCGAGGAAACGGCGTCAAGTGAGTCACCGAGAAACATGTGAAGAGCGAGGTTTTAAGGGTCTATTCTCAGATCTGTGTTCATGTCGTTTCCTCGTCACAAACAGACCTGGAGTTGTGTTTTTTTTTGTTTCATTCTCACATGTTTAACACACAAACCCTGCAGAGTTTTTCCCTCAGACTGAAAACGCTCTGTTCCACCTTGTGATGTCATCATGTGGCGATACAGGAAGTGCTCCACTGTGTTTTTAAACTCCACACACCTTCATTTATAGAATCATTTGGATCATTTCAGGCTCTGGAGTTGCCTCTTATCTCGACTGAACTAAAGGTAAAAGGAGCTGTTAACTTGAAAACTACCACTTGATGACATCACAAGGTGGAACGTCGCATTTTGAGAGAGATGGAGATGTGACAGACGAATAATAAAATGTGTGAATGAAACAAAACACAACTCCAGGTCTGTTTTGTGAGTTTTAAGCCGTGTTATAATGTTGTTAGTCCATTTTGTGTCATGAAGGAGATTTAATGTGTTGCCGGGTAAAATAAATGTTGCATAAATAAAATAAAAATGAGAATTTGAGTGGAATTATCAAATCACAATGATATTATTTCAGATGTATGTCCTCTGCAAACGACCAAATATCGTTTATTTTTAATCCTGCAGACTCCTAAACTGCACAGGATTCTTGTAGTTTATGTTTCACCGTCTCAAACTGAATGCTTCCTAATGTGTATTTAATTTAGATTTTAAAAACACAAATCCGTGCTAATTTTTCAGAAACCGTTTCCACCTCCAGCTCCACGTTCAGATAAAACAAAAGTTACGTTAAGGCCAATGAATGGACCCAATCACGACGCTGTAGGAGGCAGAAAAGTGTTTGATCGAGATCGTAACAAATCCACTGCCAGAAAAACCATCGACTCGACTCTGGATCAGCCCCGATCAAACCGACGCCGTTTGGCATTCCTCCCAACGCGACGATTTCACCTCATTTTATTCGCCGGATCAAGATGGGATCAACTTCAACCGTCTGGCAACCCACAGAGCCCAACACAACCATCCCAGAGGGGGGCGCTGTTCTCAGGGTGATCGCACTGTCCAGACACGTCCAGCCAACGAGATATTACAATTTAACGACATTTTAAGTACGAGAAAGGATTCATACTCTGTACTAACTCTGACACCACAGTGATAATACATGAATTAATACAAAATAAATACAAATTAAATACATAAAAAATAACTAAATCATAATAAAAATAAAGTAACTAAAGTAAATTTAAAAAAATAATTAAATAACTAAATCATAATAAAAAATAACAAAATAAAAGTAATTAAAGTAAATAATAAATAAAAATAATTAAATAACTAAATCATAATAAAATTTAAAAACTAACATTAAATAAAGTAATTAAATAAATTAAAAAAACTAAATTATAAATCATAATAAAATAAAATATAATTAAAATAAAAATAATAAAATAAATAATAAAAGACAAAATAAAATCAAGTAATAATAGTAAAAAAATATATATAAAATAAATAACTTTTTTTTTTTTTAGACAATGGATTGTATTTTTCACCACAAAATATTGCTGTTTATTTTAATATTCATGTCCCTTAGTCTTGATCTGTAACAGAACTAATTTATTCTACAGGTCCCATGATTTTCACATTATAATTTAGATTCAATACAAGTTCCAGCGTCACATTTTATTCAGCAGAAGAAGACGGGATCGACTCCATCCGTCTGTAATGCCTGTACGCGGCTCTGTGGGTTTCCAGAGTGTGTGTGTGTGTGTGTGTGTGTGTGTGGGTGTGTGTGTGTGTGGGGGGGGTTTGTCTTTCTGGGGTGACCTCCAAACTATCCGTCCAGGACTAGCTAAAACGCTACTGAAATTTTAACAAAATTTTGATGGAAAAAATGTCTTTCACGTCGAGAGCAGGACTCAAACCGCCAACCTTTCATTTCGCCGGCCTCTCCACCGCCGCGCTACTGTTGCCGCAGTTGCAGAATGTCATTTTATTCGCTGGATCAAGATGGGATCGACTCCAGCCGTCTGGCAGCCCCACCGAGTCAAACACAAACATCCCAGAGGGGGGGAGGAGGCGGGCTCTTCGGGGTGACCTCCACACTGTCCAGCACTGTCCCTCAGAGCAATCAAGTCTGTGGGCTGAGGCGGGGGGAGGGTGGGGGTCTGTGAGCTGAGGCGGGGGGTGGAGGGAGGGAGGAGGGAGGACGGAGAGCTGAGGGGGGACCAGGAAATGAAGAGATAAGTGGCGTCGCTGTTTGATTTCAGACTACTTATCCAGGAAAAGCCAGCATCATTAGTTTACAAGTGCGACAGACAGTTAAATGAGCAAGCAGCGTTGTGGGGAAAAGGCCATCGCTTTAGCTAGACGAGGCAGAGATAAGAGGGTTGCAGATGAGGACGCTAAGTGTGTGTCGGAGTAAGCTAACGCACACACACACACATGAACGCTTGGATGTGCAAACTGACAGCTTTTTCCTGTTATGGGAGAGTCGGGTTTAGTGGCGGCGCGGCCCCGGGTTACGGACTGGGCTCGTCACCAGCTGCGCCGTGCGTCCAAATGATAATCATGATGGAAATGGCTGGTTTAAAAACAGATTTTGTATTTATATAGGGTTATTTAAAAGGTCCTACGTTACGCAAAATGGACTCCTGTGAGGTTTAAGTCATGTTTTAATGCTGTTAACTCATCAAAAAACAGACCTGGACGTTTGGAGATGTAGACAGACTAATAATAATGTTACTCAAAGCTCAAAATGCTCCGTTCCACCTTGTGATGTCATCAAGTGTTAGTTTTCAAGTCAACATCTACCTTTTTACCTTTAGTTCAGCAGTAGATTAGCAATTCCCGAAGCTGAAGTGATCCAAATGATTCTAGAAATTAAGGCGTGTGGAGTTTAAAAACACAGTGGAGCACTTCCTGTATCACCACATGATGACATCACAAGGTGGAACGGACCGTTATCAGTTTGAAATTAGAACTCAGAAGCAAGATTGAGAAAATAACGTCATATGAGAGCTTTAAAAAGATGCTGTATCTGATTTTTACCGCCTTAAAAACACGGAAAAACAGAGCTAGTTCGTTTTAAACAGTTTGCAGTCGTCCAAAGTTATTCCACACTTATTTTACGCATTCAGAGCTTCCAAATTAATAATTCACGGTGATGAGTTTATAAGCACTTTCCACGAGTCTCAGAAAACACTGCGGAGCTTTGGTGTGACGGTAAAGCCAACAACAACAACAAACAGCAACAAATAGCATGCTACGACGCTAATTAGCCGCAGATAACACGCCGCAGACATATTTTGACCTCAAGAGCCGCTTATGTAATCTCCACGTACACGGGCAAGACACGGTTTGAACAACTAGCGACGGGGATTTACTTAAACTATAAATGCTCTGTTCATTTTACCGAAAACACTTTACAACCTGGCAACAAAAACACCGCTACAAAACATTTAGACCCGTTTTGACCCCAGGAAGAGAAGCTAACGCAGCACTGCAGATGCTAACGGGGATCTAACTAACACGATCGGAAAGTGGGAGGAGTCTGTTTTGGATTGACAGAACCTCTTAAGTTCTTAAGTTTGAAACGATTCAAGACTTAAAACCTGAAAACCTTCCTCCTCCCTGGCATTTAATACGAGCTGGACAGGATATCTTGGTGTTTTACTGTTCTTTTCCTAAGTATTGTGTGTTTTTTTGTTGTTTTTGTTTACTTTTACGCGCTTTGATCAGCTGAAGTCGTTTTAAAATGCGTTATAAAAATAAACTCAAATAAAAAAATAAAAAAAAACACCCGTGAACTAAACCCGTCCCAAATAAAGGAAACACAGGATGAGTTCTGACAGTACTACCTTAAAAACGACTCTGTCAAGATTATCCAATCAGACGGCAGAATGAGCGTCACATGACTCAGTGGGGTTGCCAGTTTCAATGCTAAAAATCAACCTAAACGACCCGTCTCTGACCTAAACCCCAGCACCTGCAGCCAATCATTAATCAGCGCTCGTGTGGAGGTTCTGAGTTTTCACATGAGGCCCGGGTCTGTCCACGCACCGAGAATGAGAAAAACGTGTGTTTATCTGCAGGTTTGGGCTCGGGGCTGGCAACCCGGGGTCAGACGTGATTGTAATAGTTTTTTTTTGGTGAAAGGTCACGTTTTTATGTAATGTTTTTCCACGTTTAAGTCACTGAAAGAGCTTTACATCAACGGAACACACACACACACACACACACACACACACACGCACACACCAGAGTAACACAGACACTGGGGGTCTTTATGTTGAGAGCGGGATTTGAACCGGCAACCTTCGGATCTACTACTTTAACTCTTTTTATTATGTTTTTTGAAATATATAAAAATAAATAAATGAAATAAATAATAATAAAAATAAAATAAGTTAAATAAATTAAAAAATAAGTAAAAATATTCGTAAAATAAAATATAATAACAAAATAAAATAATAAAATAAAAAAAATTAAATAAGTTAAATAAGTTTTTTTAAAGTAAAAATATAGTAATATTAATAAAATAAAATATAATAAAATAAAAATAAAAAATAAATGAAAAAAAAATAAGTAAAAATAATAATACATGAATTAAAAAAAGAATAACAGCTGAATACCTGCACATATACATACAAATCTATACACATAGGAGGCACGTTTCACTATTTATCGATTATTAAAATGATCAATAAAAGGCTGCCAGATAATATTGATCCACTGCTTTTAAAACTGTAATGGCGCAGGCTGTAAAGAGTCACTTTAAAACCCCAAATGGATCCTTCAGTTTACAAGCCACTTACTTCCTTTACAGCACCTGAATCTCAAACTGGCAGATTTTATTACAGTTTTGTTGGATTTCAAACTGACCATTTAGTCATGTAGACACTGGGGACAAGGGGGGCTAAATGTGTTGCTTAAGGACACAACAGTAGCATTTATTTGTAGGAGCTGGAATCGCACCGTCAACCTTGAGATCAGTGGAAAAAACAACAACTTTAAAATCATTCAGTTCCTTTAAAACCATCACATTCTTCCCTTTAGAAACTGTTTACTTCCTGTTCAACAAAAGAATCTCAAACTATCAGATTTTGTTTCAGCTCGATTTCAAACCATTTTATAATTGTCAGACCAGTCAAAAAAATATAGAGACATCCCGTTTTGTCGATACCGCTCGGCCCTAAGTGAATATTTCTGGTCTACTTCACTTGTGTCCTCAAAAGGCAGCTCGCCGGAGTGAATCACGCTCGCCGACCCGCGCCTCCTTCAGACCCATCCATTCTGTCTAATAATATTTGCCAAGTCAACAATACAGCTGATGGATCCTTTGTGCAGCTCCTCTCGGGTCATGGAGAAAGAATTTAACCAAAAGAGATTTATTAAGAGGCCAAAGACAATACGTCAGGAGCGTTTCGTCATCGGGATGTCGACAGCCGCTCGCCGTTTGGATTTAACGTCACATTTCATTCGCAGTTTGTCAGGTTTTTATGGGGTGATTTAAAAGTGCTCTGCATGTTTGGACGTTTAGGACAGGACTTCACAAAGGAGAGGAGAGTTTTGGGACAAATGAAAACGTTTAATATTTGTAACCAATTTGAGAACAGAGAGAAGACACAAATCGCTTTTTACTACAAAATACAAGTTACTTTTTAGTTTCTTGGAGGCGTTTTGCTTCAACGTTCAGCTTCTAACTTTAAATGAACTGTTCTACAACTGTATGTTTAGTGAGTCGGGCTGGGTATCGTTAAGATTCGATATATTTCAAATCGATTTGATACGATTCAATGAAAAAAATCAAGGCTTTCGTGACCCTTAATGATCAGCCTAATTTTCACCAAAAAATAAACATTAATGGAGCGTTTATCTCCCGTTTATTGAAGATGAATCAACATAAAGTGCATTTTTCTAACTAGAAGCACACATCAGACTGTTCCATGTGTCAGTTTTATTCATCCACAGTTTATACGAGCTCCACATTTACATTTACACAGAGACATGTGCAGTTTAACGACTAACGGATCCAAACATATCGACTAAAAAACAACTGTCACGCTAAAAGTAAAAGTTAAATCATCAAAACGGTGAATAAAATGTCAAATGTTCTGCATAAACAAGTTTTTTCCTCTAAACAGCCACACAATAGAGCTGTGACACAATAATTGGGTAAAATATACAAAAGAAATACAGTATATCGAAACAGCAGCCCACGATATCGATACTGTATCATTAAATTTAACAATACGACAATAGAGATTTTGATATTTGAGCACATCCCTAATAAATATAAATAAACATTTGCATTGGTTCTTAAACTCCTTCTGATGAGGAGCCAGACTCTTTTTAAACAGTCCAGGACCAAGTGTTTTTCAGTGATGATACGAGTTCAGATTAGCATCTCGTTCACGCAGTTTCGATTTTGTATCTGGCTTCTTTTTTTTATTATTTTACAACCCGAGTTAAGCCTGAGAGGTTATTATTGATCACTACAGAAGATCGTTTGTTCCATCGGATTTTGAATTTTAAAAACCCTCTGAAATTCTCCCTTTTTTTTAACTCTTGATTTTTAAAGAACTTTTATAGTCTCGTACTTTGTCGTCAGTGAAAAAACTACGATCTAACGGAGAATATTCTGGATGAGCAGGGCCGTCAACTGACATTTGGGGGACCCAGGCTAAGAAATCACACATGGGCCCCCTCTAATATAAATTAATAGAAAGAGAGTCCAATTCTGGGCCCCTAAACCCGGGACATAAGACCACTTTGTCCCCCCCTGTCGACTCCCCTGTGGATGAGTAGTTTGGGGTTTTTTTCTGCACAGTTCTGATTATCACAATTGTACAAAATGTCCCATGAACGATTATGGTCGATCGGGACGAGACGATTAACAAGAATATCGTTTATCGTGGTAAATAGGACATTTTGTATAATCATAATAACCGCCAACAAAGATAATCACTGTTATATCACCTGAACGTGCAGAAAAAAATGACTTATCCACAGAGGAGTCAACGGGGGGGACAAAAGGGTGTGTTGTCCGGGACCCGAGGGTCTTAGGGGGCCCAGAGTTTGGACCCTCTTCCTATTAATTTGTATTACAGGGGGGGCCACGTGAGATTTATTGCTCCAAATGCCTCTAAATGTCAGTTAACAGCCCTGCTCATCCATAATATTTTCTGTTAAAGTTAAAATTATTCACATTCAAAACGACTTTAAACATCACCGTGATATAATCGTTAACCGTGATTATTGTGGCGTATATCATAATCGTCAAAATTCTAATATCGTCTCATGTTGGGTGGTTGGACGAAGAGGAGGTAGGACGAGCAACGGGGAGGAGTAACAGGACTAGAGACGGGACGATAAGCGATAATATCATTTATCGTGGTAAAAAGGGTTGATAATTGTTCGTGGCGCTTTTTATACAATCGTGATAATCGCCAACAAAGATAATCGCCATTACATCATCAGAATGTTCAGGAAATATCTACTTTTCCCTGATGATCTGCTCTAAATCACTACAGCACAGCACTAGAACAGATGTTTAAATACGGAACCTGTTCATTAAACTCAGCGGTAATAATCCCCCTGATATAATCGTTAATCGCCGTTATTTTGTCCGTGATAATCGTCCCAGGTTGTTGTAAACGAACAACATGCTGAAGATTCGACAGAAACGCGGTCCGCTCTTCCAGCCTGAACTCACGCCGGCTCCATTACGACTCAAAACCTTCACATTTCGTCTTTACGTGACATGAAACCGTTTCGCGTTTTCGCCCTTCACCTGCCAACGTCACCCGTAAATGTTAAGATTTCTCTAATTGCTTTAGCGAAACGTTGACAGTTTAGACTTTACCGCTAAAAGCACGCCAATCGCTCGGCTTTTTTAAAAACACCCCGAGCTTCAATGCCTCGGAAAAAAGGAAATGATAGCAAGAAAAGGAAGACGTTGCGTTTGGTAAAATGCCAAATATTAGCTTTAGTCACGGGCCAATTTTGTTATTAACGACCCCGCGTTTGGTACAACTGTCCACAGACCCACATCAGTCTCTGAAATCCTCATCATCATTAAGCTGTAAATTCCCGCACGCTTTTATGTCTGACTCAACTCTTATGGGTGATTAGACGGGAGGGGGGGGGCTCGGCGTGTCGTAGCGGCGGCTCGCGTGTCCGTGTGCATGTCAAACCCGCCGAGTCGCTTCTTTTTTTTTTCTTTTTTTACACACGTATCGACGCACGCACACCCACCCTGACCTTTTCAAAATCCCACTGACATTTACACAGCGGCGGTAAAGGGTCCGGCGTCGCTCATTTGCATAATGACGGGAGCTGACCGCGGACGCCATTAACACGAAAACCAAACTCGGACCGACGAAAACCTCCGCTGGGTCTAATGAGACACTAACAGACTTACTTTTGCCTGTTTTATTAGAGAGGGCAGAGGAATAACACATCGCCGGGACCATCAATTATATTCAGGGTAATAGACGGCGAGGGGAGTGCTCAGACGCTGTTCCGCTGATGAATCGGTTCAGCGTTGGCAGGGCGAGCCGCGTTTCTCGATACGGCGGAGGAACGGTTGAAACGATTGCGCGAAAGAACTGCCAAAGGAAACATCAGAGTATCCAGAGAGGAGGGAGAAGGACGCCAGGCGAGTGCGTAAACTTCAGGAAGGGATTACGGCGGCCCCTCGTTTACCGCGGGAGCTACGTTCTAAAAATAATCCGTGAAGTCGTCAGCTTTATTTTTTTTTTCGATTATTCTATCTGTTCTGCGGCTGAAAAAACCCTCGCCGCGCACTTTATGCACTTTTCTCACACAGGCGTTAACATTCTCCCTGAAAATAAGTTTTATTAAAGCCAAAGGAACCACATTTCCACGGCGATAGGCCAAGTAACAGTCAGGTTTGTGGAGATGCGAGCCCACTCACAGTATAGACACATGTTTTTTTCTTCTTTTTTGTGCAATAAAAGCGTCCGAAATGAAGAACAACATTTTATTAGGCTATTTTTTTGTCTAAAGAGTTACATGGTGGAGCTTTAAATACAATTAGCTCAGTTAGTTTAGTACCTCGTTTATCGCGGGGGGTCACGTTCTAAAAATAACCCGCAATAGGTGAAATCTGCGAAGTATCAGCTTTATTTTTTACATTATTCTCTCTGTTTTTGTCTGTCAAACCCCTCACCACACACTTTATACACTTTTCTCACACAGGCGTTAACATTTTCTCACATTTCTCTCTCGTTTAAACTCTCTCAAAGTTCAAACCTTCGTAGGCGTCTTTGTCGGTGCAGAACGTTTCATCGACATTGTGGGTTTTGTCGGGGAGAAAACAAATCGCAAACTTACAGCACTTCAGAGTCACACTGAGATCCAACGTTTATGTAAATTTGTCTGAACACATTCTGTACTGGACAGGAGACACGGCACGGAGGAGACTGATGGACAATGGTCTACAGTCCAACAGCCAATCAGGACGCACGACACAATGGTCTACAGTCCAACAGCCAATCAGGACGCACGACACAATGGTCTACAGTCCAACAGCCAATCAGGACGCACAACGCAATGCACGATCGTACACTGTAAAAAAAAAAAAATGGAAAATTGCGCTAAAATAATCTACAAAACAGCTCGACCGTGAAAGGTGAACCGTGATAGAGCGAGGGACGACAGTATCTGAAAATATTTGTTCTTTTCAGAGTCTTGAATCTTATGTTTTGTTCATTTGTCTGTACGTGAAAAGTCCTTTTTGGATTTGGATGAAATGTGTTGATCAGTTTGTCACGAAACTAAAATCTCAAACTTAATTCCGATACTGAGGAATTTACTCAAGACGTTTGGCAGCTTCTTCAGTTCTGGTCAGATTACAGCTGGACTTTAGGCCTGGGACGATATTGAAATTTGGTGTGACGATTATTATTGCCAAAATTAAAACGATTATATCACGATAAGACAGTTTAAAAATGCTACGGATATGAATAATTATCATTTTAATCTTACGAATAAGAGCTGTTATAATTTTATACTTTGTTATCAGTGAAAAATACGAGTTACCAGACAATATTCTGGATGAGCAGGGCCGTCAACTGAAATTCGGGGGCCCGGGGCATGACGTCTCACATGGGCCCCCTCTAATACAAATTAATAGGAAGAGAGTCCAATTCTGGGCCCCTAACCCCGGGACAACAGACCCTTTTGTCCCCCTGACGACTCGACCGTGGATGAGCAGGTTTTTTGCACATACTGGAGATAAAACGGCGGTTATGTTTGTTGGCGATTATATAAAATCCTCCATGAATTATTATTATCGTGGAACCTTTTCATCACGATAAATGATTTTATTGTTTATTGTCCCACTCCTACTGGACACTGCCTTATATCTGTCTGAAGGGAAGAGCTAGCTAAACTGAAGCTAACGCACCTGATTTTCTTTTACTACAGTCTGTACTGATTCCAACACGACAATGGAGATAAAAACGCTGCTTCTTCAGTAACGGAATGTCATTTTCATATTCAAAAAGATAGACGTTCTCTATCTTAGTACAAGGTCTAATATTTGCTCTGATAAAAGATAAAAAAAACACAAACCGTTCAGAAAAGATTTGTATTTTTGCGTAAGTGAGTATCTAGTTTTGATAACAGTTTTAGCATCGATTCGTCTCCGATTTTTGATTCTTTTAACAACCAAATCTTCATCAAATTCATTTACAATCGATGCAGAACCTGGAGACACAAACCCCCGAGACGTCGTGATAGTTCTGTCCACTCCGGTCTGTCGTAGGGATTATTATACCTCAGACGACACCGCACGGCTCAGAAATGTGTCATGTGATCAACCCCCTTTTGTAATTACATTTTTATTTCCCCAATCGAAAAACAATCCTAATGTGAAATCTTTTTTAAACGATCCAGAATTTTAATCAGCGTCACGAGAAACAGTCCCGGGTCTGCGCTTCGCCGCACGTTTATACGGACATGGGACTGGCTGTAGACACTCGGTTAAAAAGTCCCACGCTGCTCGTCGATCGTTACAGATAATTGGATCTCAGTTTGATTAAAATTCTGTTAACTGCACAGTCTCAGCTACTACAAACGAACGAGCCATAACACCGCGCAGCTGAAATGTCGTTAACGCAGAAAACACCTCTTCTCCCTGGTATTTAATACAACTGCACAGGATATCTTGCCGTTTTTGTCCGTTCCGTTTGTTTTGTTGACTTTTTATATGAAGGTGAAGTCGTTTTAAATGCGCTAAACGAATAAAAATTGATTTAATGAAGCGTAACAGTGAAAAAAAAACATTAATGTAACCGTTTCATATATATATGCGTATATAATTAACGTATAATTACACAAAATGTTGCTTTTGTTCATCACAGTTTAGTCCATACCTGGCTTCTTCTGTGTTTTACTTTCTTCTTCGTGTGTCCTTCGCTTTGCTTAGTATAAATTCGTGGGTTTGACTCCCGCCTCTTCCCTTTGAGAGGTCAGAGGTCAGTCCTTTATTGTGATCCCTGTGTTAAAGTGTCCTCTTTTAATTATCTTTACTTTTGTTTACATCTGTGATTTTATTTTATTTGTATTTAAGTTAATATTGAGCTCCTGTGTTGTTTTTGTTCGTTTGTCTTTGATATTGTCTTTTGTTTTCTGTCTTATATTGTGGGCTGGACCATCGTGTAGCGGCTCATGTTGATAAAGTTGTTGTTTTTTTGTTTTTTTTAACGGAACAAATTAAAAAACCGACTCCAAAGTTCCCGCTGTGTCCCGTGGCTCCTGAACACATCACCACCCACACAACACAACGCAGAAGTCCACCCGTCACATTAACACGATTTGCCGTTCCTCCCAAAAAAAATACAAAAATTCACCTTCTTACAACATAAACATGAATAAACAGCTTCGTCCACATTGTGCCGTGTCAGACTGTCGCGTCGGCTCGGTGAGGTCGCACGTGCCCTTTTCCCGCCTGCTGTTTCCACGCTGTTCCTGTCATAAAGAGCGTGGCCTCGAGTCCTGAGCGTCTGGAGCGTCTCTACGTCCACCTCCCGCCGCTCAAACAAAAGACTGGACGCACAGGAATGAGACGAGGACTTGGAATAAAAACACGGGGGGCCAAAAAACACAAGGGCCCTGTATGTTCACGTTTGGGGGGAGGGGCCGATGAGTGGGAACCAGGGGATCTAATCTGCAACTGACAAATTAGGATTCTGCAGTTAAACTTTGCAGACTAAAGCAAAAGTAATCCAAAGATTCATTCATTTTAGACTAGAATCTATATAAAAGTTAATGCAGTGATTAATTGGAAACATAAGGATTCTCGCTGAGGGACGAAAATGACCTAAAATTGTTTGGGTCATAGTCGTAGACCGTTTATATAAATGGACGTAGCTAACCTGCTAGCATGGGCGCACTCCCAGCTACATCGACTCACCTGCTGCTGTCAGACTTGTCATTTTGAGTTTATTTATTTATTTTGAGGGTTTTTTGTTGTTTTTTTTTAGTTAATTTTGAGTTCATTTATTCATTTTTGATTATTTTGCGTTTGTTTTTTGAAAATCTGTCCCTCCTCTCTCCGTCTCTGCTGCTTCAGACTCGTTTTGTTTTTAAATGTTCAGATTAAACCTCGACATGATCCTGAGGTTTTTATTTCACTATTGTGTCTGTAAATTAAGAAATGAACATTAAAAACAAACAAATCAGACATGTTTTATCTCACAGACGTTCTAAAACCCTCAGAACCGGTCCACTCCGCTGCTGTTACTTTTTTTTAAGTTATTGAGTTTATTTTTTTTATTTTATTTGAGTTATTTTGAGTTTATTTATTTTGAGGTTGTTTTTTTTTAGTAAATTTTGAGTTCATTTATTTATTTCTGGTTATTTTGCACTATTGTGTCTGTAAATCAAGATCTGAACATTAATAACAGACAAATCAGGTCCTTCTTTCCCCGAGGTCGCTCCTGTTAGCGTTAGCAACAGGTTTGATTGACAGCGTTGCTAAGGAAGAACGGGCGTTTAACTTCAACAGTCTCGCTCCAGGTTGGCTCTTCGGAATTCTTTTTTGTTTTCATGTATGATTTATTTAGAGACTTATCAAAATATAAAAAAAGAGATAACATAGAAAGGTGTTTTATCCAGCGCTAAAATGAGAGATTAACGGTTTTTGTATATATTTTAAGGTGTGAAATGTCAAATGAGTGAAAGCAAACATAAAAAGCAAAAACAAAACAGACAGAACATGTGCTACTAAAAACATTTACCACTGTTAGATCAACCACGTCTCTGGGCTGGAGGACGTGTCTAGGGTGAGGGAAGTCTGGGGGTCCCTGCTTAAACCTGGCCCCGGATGAGAGGAAGAAAACGGATGGATGGATGGACTGACGAGCTTCTTTATAGTCTATGGTCATAATTAAAACCGTGCTAACGCGAAACAACTATTTACCCACGTCAAAACCAACCTGTAGAGGACGTACAGATTAAATTACACGTCCAACAAGCGCCTTTGCTCCAGGTTTTGCGGCGTGGAAAGCTTCAGAACGGAGAGAAACGGAGATTTAGTTCAACACGTTGGACAGTAATTGTTCTCGGCTTAATTAAAAAGGCGGGCGTTTAAACTCTGACCGCGCAGATACTGTACGCCGCGTGTGTGGAAGCTATTTTCATTACGGTTGCGAGATGCTGCTGTAGCGCCTTGCCGGAGGTCCTATTGAACTCGTTATGAATCATTTTACCGAGTTACACATACATTACTCCAAAAGGTCACAGTACGTTTTCTTCACTGGTATTTTTAAACCGTTACTCACAGTGGACAGTAAGTGTGTGGGAATCTCGCAAGTTATTGGATCTGCGGTGATTCATAAAGGGTTTAATACAGTGACCAGCGTGGGGGGGGGGGGGGGGGGGGGGGGGGTGGAGGGAGGGACGGAGCGAGGGCGGGGGCGGGGGAAGGCGGGCTAGCTGGTCGTCCTCCCCCGGCCCTGACCCCAAATGCCGCCACCCCCCGAGAGCCGAGCGCGACGCAGCTTACTCAGCCATAAAGACAATAGTTCCACAGCCGCGCGGACCCCCAGTACAAACTTCCCCTCCCGCAAACCCCTCCTCTTGTAATAAAAACGTCTCCATGGCGACGGGGACAAGCCTTTCCGACCCACATCGTCGACTGCGCAGGACTCCGATTTGGGGGGATTGGGGGGGGGGGGCGTAGCGTAGTTTCTGTACTGAAAAATGTCTCTGCGAGTAATTAAAACGAAAGGAAAATGAGCAAAACAAAACTATTTTCCCTGTTGATTCGTGGCAAAAATGTACACGGTTTCCAAACTATCCAGAAATATGTTGTTCTGTTGTTTTGACCAAGCCTGGAATGTTCCGCAGTATGGCATTCCGACACAAGCGCATGGTAAAACGTGCTGCTCGTGATGCTCCGACACAACATGACCAAGATATTTCTGAGCAAAACCGTTCACTTACGACAAAATAAGAGCTCAAAACGGAAACATTCAAGGTCTTCCCACGCAAAATAACAACAACATCTCCATGGCGACACTCACACAAAATGTTCCGTAGTATGGCATTCGGTCACGAGCGCATGGAAAAAAATGTGCTGCTCGTGATGCTCCGACACATGACCAAGATATTTTTGCGCAAAACCGTTCACTTACGACAAAATAAGAGCTAAACGCAAACGTTCAAAGTTGTCCCATGCAAAATAACAACATCTCCATGGCGACACGCACCCAAAATGTTACACGGTATGGCATTCCGACACAAGCGCATGGAAAAACGTGCCGCTCGACGCTCTTAGACGTAACACGACCGAGATATTTTTGCGCAAAACCGTTCACTTGCGACAAAATAAGAGCTCAAAACGGAAACATTCAAGGTCTTCCCACGCAAAACGACAACATCTCCATGACGACACGCACCCGAAATGTTACGCAGTGCCTCTTTAAAGATTCATACTCCCAATTCGAGTCTCGTAGGGCACTTGACAACCTGAGTAGAAACCCCAGGAGGCATTGTAATTCTAAAGTGTTACACAGCGCCTATATTAAACTTAACTATACCTGTCGCATTTTAAATAGGAAACTTTGAGAGCCAAATTGCAACTTTCAGATGGAAGGTGGGAGTTAGTACTTACTGTCAAACCGTAAAAACGAAATGGATAAATCTGACAAGCAAAAAGTTGAACAAAATGCACTTAAACGTCCGGCTTAACCATTACGCAAAAGAGGGGCAGAGTTCACTTAACGCCTTCGACAGAACCCTTACGTTTTTCTGATTGTAACATCATTACGGGCACATTTTCCTCCCGCTCATAAATATGTATGCTCTGTTGTTTTTTTCCCCCTGCGTTCCTCGTTCCCTTCAGAGCACTTCACGTTGAATAAAGTGAGAACGGGCCAAAAAAAGGTCTGGAGGTATGAAGCCGCAAAGACGAAATCAGCTTATGTTACGAGTCCTGATTAAAGACGCCACAATCAACTACACGCCGGTGAAAATGCCAACTGTAGCAGAGCCAGCGAGCGCAAGTCCTACATACTTGCCCTAATTACGACACAAAACAAATAGCTAGCCTGGTAAGGAAGCTCTGAAATGTTGCACTCACCACACGCATTCATGTGCTAATAAGGTTAAAGGCACGCCAGGAATCTTTGCGTTGGTTTTTTTTTGGTTTGTGTCGGGGTCTGTGTGGGACTGGTGCACCTGCTGCTGCACCTGAGCAAAGACCGGAAACACCTCGGATTTCACCTGTTCAAATGCTAATGCGGTAACAGGACGCCGCCACTTTGTTTTAAGCACAAACAGCTCATTTACACAACAGAAATGACTGGAGTGGGAGGGGCTGAGGCACAGTCATCCTTTGCAGTAAACTGTTTAGTAAGACACTGTTTTCTCAATGTTTGATTTTTTGAGTGCCCAAAAAAACACGACTGTATTATTTATTATTATTTATATTTATTCATTTATTTTTAATTTTATTTATTTATTTTATATTTTATTTTAATTTTTTATCATTATTTTTGTCACTTTTCTGGTTGAAAAGACACTTTCCCTGCAGCGCCCCAAAGTCTGACATTAAACTTATCCATCTCCACGAAGACAAGCAACAATTAGACCAAGTTATAGCTAAGATCTGTGGAGAGGCAAGCACACTCGCTGTAAGAATCCATGTTTTTCCCTATAAATATAACACTTAAAATTGAATATATGCAGGATAGATCTGTTGAAAGCTACGTATTTGTGTGTTTTTTTTGATTATTAAGATCCCATCAGCTGCTCTCAGGGCCCGCTGGACACAAGAAGGTGGCCAAATCCACGCCAGAAAAGCTCCATAGTGCACCTTTACGCTTTTAAAATTGTCTTTTGACACCTGTAGATGAAGAAGTTGGAGCTATGACAACACAAATTAGTTCTAAAACATGACTGACAGTTTTAAATCAAAATACTATTATGATTGGAGCTGAAATCCTGTTGTTTCTGTGATGAAGCTCACAGCGGGGAACGTGCCAATGTTTTTCCAAGTCATCATCAAACTTTTCTGACACGATTTGACTCAAAATAGTTTCTTTTTTGCATAAGAGTGTGTGTATTTACATGATACAATTACGCAGGGTTAATACATCCACGCAGAGCTGACCTGGGGTTTCATTTGTGCACATTAACAACGGCCTCGTGGTGCCATTTTGCGCAAGTGAAGTGTAACTAATCAAAGATGATGTGAGGACAGAAGGAAGAACAGACAGGCCGAGGAGCGCGCTGCCTCACGGGAAAAAGGGACCAAGGACACAGCAGAAATGGAGCAGCACTGACTCAATAGAAACCAGCTCTGTAACATAAAACTCGAGCAGAAACAAGAGAGAAGGCGAGAGCACAGGGACCAGGCAGGACGCACCAGGCACCAGGCACCTTGCAACAGGAAGAGAGAAAAAAAATAAAAGCACGAAGCCACACCTTAAAAGCCAAACATGGCGTTGAGTCACTCACCGAAACTCGAGTGAAACATTGAAACGAGTACAAAACTGATAGCAAAGGAGATAAGTCCCAGATCTATGCGTCCAGAACGAAACAACAACTCGATTTACAACTATTTACGCGCCATGACGCAGCGACACAACCAGCGCACCTGTGTTTTATCCCCGGCAGGTCCCTGACAGGTGGCGCTGGGCTTCCACGGAGTCACCTTTGAGCGTAAAGCACAATAAACCCGGCCAGCGTAACAAGCAGTGACACGGGAAGTTTCCAGAGGGGGGGACTTACCGTGCGCAAAGGCGAAGACAGCGAGCCACAGCAGCGCGTTCACTCTCCCACATCCGAACCCAAAGCGACGAACGTGTCCCTCCATGGCTCCCGCGCTGTCCTCTTCCCAAAACGCGCTCGTACAAGTCACTTTTGGTTTCTAAATCTCCTCGGCTCCTTTCGTGGTAAAACTTGGGCCGCTTCGTGTGGGACAAACAAACAAAACCCCGAGGTCCGACAGAGCGAGGCGCGTTTTCCAAAGAGTCGAGTTTCCTCCTCCCCCCCTAAAAAAAACGGTCACGGCGTCTCCAGCGCGGGGTGAAACGCAGAGACACTCCAGCGGGTTCCTGTTCGTTCCAGTGGCGGTGTGCGCGCACAGGTGAGCGGGCTACAGTGTCTCCAGCAGACGCGTAATGAACTGCCGCCGCTGCTCCAACAACTCGTCCCTCCTCCTCCCGCTGCTGCTGCTCGAGTGCGCGAGGCTGAGTGGCTGGTGATGTCATCAGTCTGGGCGCGTCATAGAGTGGACCTGCTCGTTCCCCAAAGCCTATTAAGGACCAGAGAGAGAGGGAGAGAGGGAGAGAGGGAGGGAGACAAGGGGGCAGGCCTGGACTGGAGGGAAACTACTTGTTGAAAAGCAAATTTACCTCGAAAACGCGCCGGATCGAGGTGGATTTTGATTTTACGCACGGATTCCATAGGATTCTCATGACGATTTAAACACACTGCTGTAGGTTTTTATGATTCAAGACATCTGTATTTAAGATATTGATTAAAGTAAATGGATTTTGTTCTGTTGCTGTTGTTGTTTGACGGTCAGGATGGTCTTACATAACCACACAATCCTTTTTTTTGGTGACAATTAATGAAGAAAATGTTTTTTTTGTTGTTGTGTTTTTTCAAGTAAAATCCACCCATTCATTCATTCAAAGCACCAGAGCATCTCAATCCTGGATCAATTCAAAGCTGAGGACATTTAAAAAGACTAAAATGTCTAACTATTTACTTGATTTTTCCCCACAGAATCGTTTTAGCTCCTTGGATGTATCTGATCTGGTCTTACATCCTACACAACGTTCCATCTGCTCAATATCAGTGCCTCAAAACGCATCAGTTTAACTTCATTACTTGGAAGTTGTGTTTCCAGAAATCCCTGTGTTGAAAACGTTGCCAGCTGCGCCCCCTGCTGTTCACACTAATCCAAACCCACAGCAGCTCCCACTCCTCCTCAGCAAATGCCAAAATCAATAAACATTCATTAATAAACGCCAAATATGAACCTAGTGGCAGTCAACGAAATGAAATCACAGGGAAACAGCTTCTCGTGTATCTATTTACATTTCCAAGCAGACCGGCTTTGTGATGAAAAGTGGCTCCCTCTCTCTTCTCTTTCTCTCTGTCTCTGCGTAATAACTTCCTTTTCATTTTGGCCTATTTTCCTGTGATGTGAGCCGCATACCAGCCGAGCAAAAAGCATTATCTGGTTAGGTCTAATCCCTATACCCGAGTGTTTTACAGCCAATGTAATTAGATCTTCATAAGTCGTGCGTTTTCTCGTTGCGGTCTCTGGGTCTTAATTCCTCTGCTCTGATAGCCTCTTTGCTGTGTAGTGTTTCTGGGTTTCAGGCGACGTAACAATATTATAGAGGCCACTGATATTTAATACATTCAAATTTATATTGTTAAAATGCAGAGTTTTGGGGGGATTTAGGGTCCAGTTACAATAGAAATGATCAGGTTTGAGATTGTTTTATTATGATTATTGTCCCGGGAACGCCTCGGGGTCCCACCGGAGGAGCTGGAGGACGTGTCTGGGGTGAGGGAAGTCTGGGAGGCAAAGCTTAGACTGCTGCCCCCGCGACCCGGCCCCGGATAAGAAGAAGAAAATGGACGGATGGGTTTAAGATTTGTGAGTTTATTTTGTTCACATATTTCCACTAAAAGTATAATCTAATCCAGGGCTGCCCAAACTACGGCCCAGGGGCCAAATACGGCCCTCAGATCAATGTTTGCTGGTCCTCGTCCCTCCTCCTAACCTGGCCCAATTGATCAGGAAATATTTTTACACCAAACTGAAGAGAGAACCTGAATAACATCACACTGCATCGTGACACAGACCTAAAAATAATCTTCCAAGTTTTATTAAAGGTGCAATGTCTCTGTCAAACCTGTGTGAAATGCACCGTTTGACTCTCTATCGACACTGTGGCCCTCAGCTTCAAACACGTTTCAGTATGTGGCCCCCAGGGAAAAAGGTTTGCACACCCCTGATCTAATCGATAGGGAACGCCGGCTCTTGTCCGACCCTCATTTGGGAGCATGACATCATCACATTGTACAACTTGAAATCCACCAATCGCTGGTTTTCGGATGACGTCACATCATTCTATCGGCCAAACGCATTTAATACAAATGAGGGGGCAGCTAAATTGAGTATTGTTAAAATAAAATGTAGATTCTTGTTGTGACACAGTGAGTTCTCAGGTCTCGTCCATAGTCTGTTTATATAAATGGACATAGCTAACGTGCTAGCTGGCTCCCATTCACTTTCTATGTAAAAACTGTGTCCTCTCTGTCTCTGCTGCTGTTAGACTCGTCATTTTAGTCTTAAATGTTCGTATTAACCCTCTACATGATCCTGGGGTTTTTATTTCACTATTGTGTCTGTAAATCAAGACATGAACATTAATAACAGACAAATCAGGTCCTTCTTTGACTGACAGTGTTGCGCCCGCTCCCTGCTAAACCAGCGGTGTGGGCGGTAAGGGGCGTTACCTTCATCAGCCTCGCTCTGGATTGGCTCTTTGGTTGCTGTGATACTCATGGTCGGAATTCCAAATATGGGACTCTGCTCCAAAATTTGTCCCAATACCCGCTCCAGCCTGGATGAGCTTCATTTGGAGCTGAACGCTGTGGGTGACGTCGCACTCACTCAGTCACTTCATTACAGTCTGTGGTTTAGTCCACATGTCAAACTCAGGCTCAGGGGCCAAATCTAGCCTGCAGTGTAATTATATTTGGCCCGTGAGATCATATCAAATGTGCGTTAGATCTGGTTCGCCGGTATATAGAGCACGCACCACTAATACTACAAATCCCAGAATGCTTTGCTACTACGCTGGTGCACAGTCAAAGCTCCTTTTCTGTTCACACTCATTAGTGACCAAACTACTATCACCTCTTCCAAATTAATTACTACAGAGGGACATTATTTATTTTATTTATTTAAAAAACAAATGAACACTACTGATGTGTCTTTTATTTCAAATTTATTTTCTCATGTTTGTAATGTCAAGCTTGAATTGTTACAGATTTTGTACTTCAGCAAAACTAAAGTTTGTTTCCAAATTAAAAGATTAAACATTACATGCAGTCAATTTTTCCATAGATTTTTAGTTTGGCCTGTGAATTTGTCTGTTTTTAATTTTAGCCCACTGTGATTTTGAGATTGACAGCCCTGTTTTTTTTCCGGTTCATCTGCTGCCAGTTTTTTAAAGCTAGTGACAGATTTAATGATGATCAGAGGTAAGACCATGTTAAACTCAAATATTAGAATTTCATTTCCTCCAGATGAATCTGAGAAGTGCAGACGAGCGGTTGTGGTTATGAGCTCGTGACTGGTGACTGCTGACTGGGTTGTACCGCACAATCTCCTCACTTCTCTAGGGGAGTTTTCAGGTTGCGATATAAGTGTAAGAAGCAAAACACAATGCTACTTTTTTAGAAGTTTATTTATGTCAATCTGTACCTTAAAATATACTCAAAGGTCCAGAAAAAGGTTCCATTTCATGTTTCTTAAAGCTGTCTGCGTCCCTCAGTCGTCCAGGTCTGATCCGCAGTAAAATTCAAATCTGTAACTGGACCAATGTTTTAAAATGAAGACGTTTTTTAGTTCTGGTCAGATTACTGCTAGACTCTGCCTTATATTTGTCTGAGGGGAGCTGGTCATAGGAATCGTGATCTGTTTTGATTTTGCAACCCTCATGGTTCCAATACTTGTGAATAATCGTTGAATCGTGTTATTTCTCCTCACGATAAAACTTCTAAAACTCAAATGTTATATTGAGACATCACTGGTATAAAACAGAACTTACGCTTGAGTCGACAGTCTCAGGTGGAGGTTGAAATATACAGAGGAGGCAGAAGTACTCAGTTTTCTTACTAAAGTGTCAGGATTCGTTTTTCCCCGTGTTCTTGTTCAGTCTCTCTCTGTCTGTGTCTGGACCTGGTTGGAGAGTCTGGCACCGCCCTCGCCAACGTTACCACCCACTACTCACCTGCAGCTCATCATCAATCAAGCTTCAACCTCTGGACGACAAAGACTCATTTCTCCACACGCTGCCAGATCATCAGTCTATCCTCCCGTGACTCCGTTTTTTGGATCCACTGATCACCTCAGCCTCTGACCCGGCTCCCAACACCCATTTTTTGAGTCCCGTGTCTGCGTCTTTTGATCCATCAGCTGTTATGACATGAAGTAAAAGTACAGAAACCAAAGCCACAAAAAAATAAAAACGTTAAAGTTAAAATATCACATGGAAAAATCGTCTTAAAAGTATAAAAGTACCTGTTTAAAAAATGTACTTAATGAGTCTTATACGGCTTTAGATGTGCAGATTTTTTTCAACAGAAACATCTTAACGTATATTTTTTTTCCTACCTGTGTTTGTTTTATTATTTTATTTATCACACTATAATAAAAAATACTTTTACTTTTTAGTCCTGTTCAAAAATTTAATGGAACTACATCAATATTCTAACTTCTCAAGCTGTTTAAATGAGCCTTGATGAATTTACCGTCTGTAGAAAAGTCTCAAAAAGCAGCAAAAATAATTGATAAATATAAAACAAAACAGTTTTACAAGCGTTTCACAATAGAGCTGTGCACTTGACCACAAACCATCGCAGGTTAAAGGCACATTTTAACACCTTTCTGATTGATTGGTCCCGTAATTCCCCAAAACACTGATGCATTTACTTTAGACAATATTCTCCACCATTATCACGAGGATGTGAAAAAACGATTGTGTCTGTAAATCAAGATATGAACATTAATAACAGACAAATCAGGCGCCTTCTTTCCTCGATCTCGCACCTGACAGCGCTGCTCCCTGCTAAACCAGTGGTGCCGGTGGGAGGAGGCGTTACCTTCAACAGCTTCGCTCCGGATTGGTTCTTTGGTTGCTATGATACTCACGGTCAAAATTCCTAGCATGTAACTCTGCTCTTAATTAGCTGCTATAACTGCTAGCCTTGACGAGCTTCATTTGGAGCCGAACGCTGTGGGTGACGTCTGTGGTTAAGTCACAAAACTATTGCGGGGACGGGGCTTTATTTGCATATTTGGAACATTTAACGAGGATCAAATTGAACCCTGACGATTATCATTTTCACACCTCCATCTTTTTTATGTAATATCTTCCATGCAGCTATACTTACAAAAATATGACCTCATGATAGTAATCTGGATCACAAAATATCATGCACAAACTTTTAATCAAATACGCCCACCCCCCACACAGCTCCTCGAGGACTTTCACACCTTCCTTCATTTGTGGATAATGACTCACTCTCACTGTGGTTCACTGAAGTCCCAAAGATTTAAAAACGACTTTGTAACCTTTTCCAGACTGAGACGTGTCAATTATTTTTCTTCTTCTCTGTTCCTGATTGTCTTTGGATTATGATGGGTTCAATATGGCCGACTCCACCTTGTCAGACAGGTTCTTTTTAAGTGAGCTCTTGATTTGAAATGTCTGGCAGCATCAGGCCTGGGTGTGGACATGAAACAGAACTCAGCTTTCCACAAGAATATGATTAATCACATTTACCTCATCATTTAACAAGGGGGCAATTACTTTACACAGGATCATGTTTGAAGAGTATTCTGCCTCCACTAGTGTTTGGAATCTAGCTTTACAGACAGCAATAAACACCCAGGAATCCTCTCGCTGTGTTGGACATTTAGTGAAGAGTAGATTGTAAAACTGTAACACACATATTACAATCATGTATTTATATTTCCAGGAACAAAGATTAAGCAGAGCTACATAAGACAACATATAGTATCTTATTATAATATAATATATGCACAACATTAGCTTAAAGGTAGCTACAAGTATTGAACACTGATCATTAGCATCACGCTAACATGAATGGAAAATCCCATAGACATGCTAGCGCTATTAGCGTCTTCCATTTTAGCGCAAATATACACTGTAAATCAACTTAAACTGCCTCAAATGAGTTTATAGAGCGAGCGAACATGTTATAACGTTACAATACTTACAGACAGATGTTTGCGTGGGGTCAAATGGCAGTTTACAGAGATTAAACACAGAGAAAAATGACTGAACTGATGAAAGTCTGAAAACAAAATGGCAGCTACTTCTTCTTCTTCTTTTTGTTGTTTCACGGCGGTTGGCAACCATTGTATAGGAGCATTACCGCCACCTACTGTTCCGGAGTATGGGACAGAATAGGCTCACAATCTGATGCGAAAGTAAATAAAATAAAATGAAATAAAATAAAATAAAATAAAATAAAATAAAATAAAATAAAATAAAATAAAATAAAATAAAATAAAATAAAATAAAATAAAATAATATAGCAGCTACGGCAGCTCTGAATAGACAAAACAGAAAACTCAAAAAAAGAAATATTTTTCTCCTCTTGGGGCAGAACAGAAGGTATTTTTCTCTTAGGTAAAATCACTCACATCACTGAAAAGCTGCATTTTCTGTTTACTTGAGTTTTCTTTGTTTAATATTTACATTTGTTTGACGAGCTGAGACAGTTAAGTGTGACACATGCAAAAAGTCAGAAATCAGGAAAGAGGCAAATATCTGTGGAGTTATTTTTTTCTTGTTAATTTCACCAACATTTCTGTAGAAAAGATCTTTCACACCTCCACCTCTGACTTTGTTCCCTCTTTACTGTTGAAACCTGCCCCTCGACCGACACATTTAACACGTTTACAAAGAATTACAAAAATATGTCCTCATGATTTTATTATCAGTTTGTAGTCGGACAAATTCTTGGTTGACAAAAAAAACACAGCGATCGACTGGCGAAAAGGGGGCGTGGCAAAGCACTGATCCAGCTCTTTCAGTTCTGTCTCTTTCACTCTCTCCCTTCCTCCTCCTCTCCTTCTTTCACTCTCACTCTCCTCTCTCTTTTTCTCTATTTCAGTCTCTCTCCTTCGCTCTCCCTCCCGGTCTCTCTGTCCTCCTCCTTCTCTTTGTTTCTTTATTTCTTTCTTTCTCTCTCTCTCCCTCTCCTTCACTCTCTTTCTTTCTCTCTCCCTCTCTTTCCTGCTCTCTCTTCTCTCCCTCTCCTTCACTCTCTCTTTCACTATCTTTCCCTCTCTCTCCCTCTCTTTCACTCTCTCTTTCACTAATAATGACTTTGAAAAAATACCAGCTCTTCAGCTAACTCTCTAATGATCTCTCACACCTCCGTCTTGTTTCTTTTCCTCCATCACTCCCCTTCCTCCTCCTCTTCACACTTCCACCTTCCTGTTTCTTTTCCTCTTCATTCCTCCACGTCTCCCCTCCTCCTCCTCCTCTTCTCACCTCCTGTTGGTTCACACTGCTCCTCTTCCCTCTGTATTGTCATGTCACATTCTTCTGTCCCCTCATCCCTCTCTTTCTCTCTCTCTCCTCTCTGTATTCTCCCCTCATCCCTCTTTTCTCTCTCCTCTCTGTATTCTCCCCTCATCCCTCTTTTCTCTCTCCTCTCTGTATTGTCCCCTCATCCCTCTTTTTTCTCTCCTCTCTGTATTGTTACATCACATTCATCCATCCCTCTCTCCCTATCTCTTCTCTCCTCTCCTTCGCTCCATCTCTCTCCAGGGGGCCGTGGCGGTCCTCATCCCTCTCTCTTCTCTCTTCTCTCCTGATGAAGTTCGTGGTGAACAGACATTGGCTGTGCAGACGCCGCCGCTTCATTAAAACGAAGGCGAAGTCTCTCGTTTTTTACCAACAGACGAAGAGATTTGTATCAGCGTGATCAACTTTCCTTCTCTTCCCTCTGATGCTTTTCATCTGTTCTTTTCCTCGTCATTACACACCCACAATGCATCTCTCTCTCTATATCTTTCCAAAATTCTAGTGCCCTCTCTCACTCTGCTGTTCTCTGCACCCCTTTTTCATTCTCCCTGTCCCTCTTGTCTCTCTTCTATCTCTATCTCTCAGTCTCTGCTCTTTCTCTCTCTGTCTCTCTCCCTCTCTTTATGTCCTTTTCTCTCTCCCTATATCTCTCCCTCTTGTCTCAGTCTCTTTTCTATCTCTCTCTTTGTCTGCTTTTCCCCTCTCTCTATGTCCTTTTCTCTCTCCCTCTCTTTTCTCCCTTTTCTCCCCATCTCTCTCCCCTCTTCTTTTTCCTGTTCTTTCTCTTCCTCCATCTCTTCACCTTCTCTTCCCCTATTCCTCTCCATCTATCTCTCTTGTAATGTCTCCCTCTTTCTTCCCTCTCTCTTTCTTTGTTTCTGTCTTATTGCTTTCTCCATCCCCCACTCTCTCTCTCACTCTTTCTTTCTATCTACCTATCTGTGTTTTTGCTGCTCCTTCTCTCTCTTGGTCTTTTTCCCTATCTCCTCCTCTATTTCCCTTTCTCTCTCCCTTCTCCTTTTCTCTCTCCCTCCCACTGTCCTCCTCCTTCTCTCTCTTCCTCCTTATATTTCCCTCTGTCCTTCTCTCCCTCTCTCTTTCTCTCTTTCTATAATCCCTGTTACAAATATACTCAGTAATAACAGCATTTCATGATAGAAAAAGGGTCAATAAATACTAATGAATGAGTTGATTAAAAAAGTAATTAAAATAGCTAAAAACAACGTGAATACAAAAGTAATTTGTGGCTTTCATTATTTTGTTTTTAAAAAGAATGTTGTAAACTTTTTTTTTTTTTTTATCAATAAAGTTTTCCAAAGGCCCCTCCCCCTCCCACGAGCCAGGCCTGTTACAGCAGCGTGAACGAGCACGCACCGCAGCGTGAACGAGCACGCGCAGCGGAGCAACCGTGAGCTGAAAACTACAGAGAAATACTTAAAGATATCAACACAATCAACACAAACATGTTCTACTGGACTGAAGGAGGAGAGTGAACCAAATAAGAGTTTTAATGCGTTTTCCGGTACATTTTGCCATAGTTAAACCAGGTAATTAAGATAATTTAAACTTGAAGTCGACGCAGAAAACAGCATATTTTATGTTGATTGTAGTTTTATTTGATACTGTTTAAGCCTCACTGTACTTATTTTTGTATATTTTGGGTATATTTCATGTGAAACGTGCTAAATTGTAGTATTGCGGAGCAGCCGCCATTTTGAGTTTGCATAAAGTCACGTAGGCACGTGAGCGCTCCGCTTCATTTGGAGGAGTTTTATTTTTTACTAAATGGACTAAAATTATTTTCTTCGTGGCCCCTACAGGTCAGGCTTTGTTTATTCCGGGGAAAGCTGGAAAAGATTCTGGATTCTGAACTTATCACTGAGATAGGACACGGAGCAGACCCGAGCGCGGGCCACAGGACTCCGCCCACAGCAGCACGTGATCCTGTCCACGCACAGACTCAGGGCCAAGGCTGAGGTAGGACAGAGACACTTCACTCTGTGGAGCCATGGACATTAAAGCAGCACTTGCACCATCAGGACACGCTCCTAAAGGATGTTGAAAGGATTTGCTAAGCTAATGGACATTTAGAAAAAGCTGTTATCATTTTGCTTTGCAATAAGTATTGTTTTATTTGGATTTATGACAATTTTGTAAACTTTAAAGGGGCATATGAAAAGTGCACAGGGTGAATACGTTGAACTTAAAATAGAGCTTAAACCTAAAATTAAGCCAACAAAATTGGATTCCTCTAAATTAATGAACAGTCATCATAAAAAAATAGACTGAAACATAAAAAAAAACAAAAAGAAAAAACTTTTATTTGAACTTAAACTAAAAAGTTAAGACAAACAATATGAAAGGGTGTTTTAAAGGTGTCTCGGGCTGCACAGACCCAGAAGAACCACAGGGTGAATTTGAGACAGTCTGGAGAGTGAGGAGAGCTTTGTTCGGTGAGAGAGGGGCAGTTAGTGCTCCACCTGTAGGAGGGGCAGTTAGTGCTCCACCTGTAGGAGGGGCAGCTAGCACTCCACCTGTAGGAGAGGCTGGAACACGTGGTGGATGTGCGATTGTGTTGTATGACTTAACAACTTTCTTTTAACTGATAAGTGACAGATAATAAATGTATTGTTAAAAGTCAAAGCCTCTCTCCCCCCCCCCCTCCCCTCCTTCTCTCTCTTTCTCCTCCCTCTTTCCCTCTCTCCATCTCTCATCGCTCTCCTTCACCCTCTGGTAATTAAGCAGACAGTGTAATAGTGCTCAGAGGAGCCCATAATACCTTTATCTTAATTAAAGGCGTTTGTGTGATGTAAAGACATGTCGCCCTGGGGTGTCTCTACAGCACCCACACATCCACCCACCCAAACTCAGTCTGTCTCCTCCACTCACGTCTCACCTTGTTCTGCTGATCTGGGCTAAAGGCTCCAAATTCTAGAAATCCAAAAAATCCCTTAAACTTCTGTGGTGGAAGAGAGGTTATGGCTTTGCCTGGAATGTTCCACAGTATGGCATTAGACGTATCTATATTAAAGATCGACTGATGTGGGTTTTTTCATGGCCTGATGCAGATACTCAGTTAGAATCCAGAGAATGACGATGTAGAGCATATTTAGACACACATTTAAATAGGCTCTGTGCACAACAGCGCCCCCAACCTCACTGTTAGCTTCGCTACTTCCTGCCCAGTTTTATCTGTGAGGTTTTCCAGGGTCAGGCTAAAATGAATAAATATTTAAGGATCAGGATCAGACAGTGGACAGGTCAGGGGTCAGAGGTTAGGGGGTTAGGGTCAGACAGTGGACGGAGCTGCAGGTGGATGTCACTGACAACACGTTAAACACAAATAAAATCAATATTTCACCAGACGACACAAAGAGACATGATTGTGTGTCAATGTTAAAGCTAATGCTAATTTTGAGGCATAATAAATATTAAAACAACACAAACTGAAGTATTTGACAGATAAAATAATTGCATAGTCCTTATTTTAATTAATTTGAATTGTTTATTTTAAGTTTTTTGTTTATAATAAAAGTGACTGTTGGCCTTGAGACACACTGAGCTGGCATGATACTGAAAAAGAGCCTATGAACTACAAACACATTTTTTTTTACCACAAACTTCACGTAGTCATATTTGTGTAGTGTCCTCTTCGGAGTATACTTAAAATATTTTCTTTAGGAAGCTGCTCGGCCCAGACAAAATATCGGCCTCGGGGATTTAACGTCGATGGCACAGACGCTAAAAAGTGCAAATGTCTTTAATCTGTATCGATGGAGGTAAACGGGGACAACCACAGGCCAAGAGAGTCGGATCTGTGGAGAGATGCAGGATTTCAAGGTGTTTTTGAGCAATAAAAACAATAGAATAACTCTGTATGCTGCTGCAATAACATTTCCATGGAAACGAGCTCGGCCGTAGTGTATCTTTAAAACCCATGTGGTTAAATAAATGCAGTTATAAAAGTTTGTGTTTTAGTTTTGAAAAACAATCAGTAAAACAACAGTAAAGTTTAGAAGAATATATTTATCTAAATGAGGTCGTCATGGTTACATAAAGGCGTAATGCCCCATAAGTAACATGATTATTTCTTCTGCCAATGTCGCTCAAGTTTAATTAAGAGGTGCAGTCTGTAACTCTGGAGGATCTGCCGTCTGCTTTTCTCCATGGTGATGTTGTTTCTTTGCCCAGAATGTTCCGCAATGTAGCTTTAAACGTATTTGTGTCCATGAAGATGCAACCGGACCAAATTCTCTCCCTCCATCACTCCCTCCCTTCCTCTCTTACGCTCTCTCTTCCTCCCTCCTTCTCTCCCTCCCTTTTTTCCTCCCTCCATCCATCTCTCCCTCTATCTCTCCCTCTCTCGGTCCCTCCCTCTTTCTCTCCCTCCCTCCATCTCTCTCTTCCTCTCGCTCCCTCCCTCCTTCTCTCCCTCCCTTTCTTCCTCCTTCCATCCATCGCCATCTCTTTCTCCATCTCTCCCTCCCTTCATCCCTCTCCCTCCCTCTCTCTCTATGCCTTCCTCCATCTCTCCCTCCATCAGTCCCTCTCCCTCCCTCTCCATTACTCTCTCTGTTCCTCCTTCTATCCCTTCCTCCATCCCTCTCGCCCTCCTTCGATCTCTCTGACTCTCCATTCCTCCCTCCATCTCTCCCTTTCTCCATCACTCCCCGTCTCCCTCCCTTTCCCTCTCCATCTTTCACCCTCCCTTTCCCCCTCCCTCCCTCACACCTCCTGCTAGTTCACACCGCTCCTCTCATCTTTGTATTGTCATTGTCATATCACATTCTTCTGTCCGCTCATCCCTCTCTTTCTTTCTCTCTCTCTTCCACCCTGTCCTCCACTCTCGTTCTCTCCGGGGGAGCCTCTGTTTGTCTCCATGGAGATGTCATAATGTAGATCCCTTTTCAAAAACAGACCTGGAGTCGTGTTTTGTTTCATTCACACATGTTTGAGTAACTCTTTATTATTAGTCTGTCACATCTACAAAGCTCAAAATGCGACGTTCCACCTTGTGATGTCATGAAGTGATAGTTTTCAAGTTAACAGCCCCTTTTACCTTTAGTTCAGTAGAGATGGGCAATTCCAGGGGGTAAAGGTTGCAAGGAGGGGCCGCTCACAAGTCAGTAAAGTGTATTTTTCATTAGACGGCGTATAATGTGGGCCCACCAAGATGATCCGTGCAGAATTGGTAACTCCGCCTCTTTGTTTTGAGTTCTGTTGTTTATCAAGTCTGACTTCTGCGCCACATTTCATCCCAAAATGGCAGCCACTTCCTGCTGATTATTCCAATAGCGTTCCTATCACATCCTGTCGAGAGGGCGAGCCATGGACCGCCCCAGTCTTGTACAGAAGTGACAAATACTCACTGATCTGGGGCTGTATTCAGAGAGGCCGACGTGCGGGAGAGACATCTGGTCCAATTTGAACACTTGAGGTTTAAACGTGTCATGGCGTCTCTTCTGTTTTTGTTGCTGTCTTCGTCCTCTGTGCTTTGTCCCGTAGCCTGTCTCTCAGTGGACATGATGGGTAGGTGCAGATCTGTTTATTTTCTCCACTTTAAAAGGATATAACGTGCTGTAAAATGAAAGATGATAGAATATGTATTTTATTTTGAGTATTTAGATGTGATTTTGTGTATTTATGGATGGATTACAATGTTGTTTCTTTGTCACAAACGGACCCGGAGTTGTGTTTTGTTTCGTTCACACATGTTTAACACACAAAACCCTCTGTTCCACCTTGTGATGTCATCATGTCGTAATACAGGAAGTGCTCTGCTGTGTTTTTAAACTCCACACACCTTCACTAGAATCGTTTGGATCATTTCAGCCATGGATTTGCGTCGAATCTCTCCTAAACAAAAGGTAAAAGGAGCTGTTAACTTGAAAAGTGCCACTTCATGACATCACAAGGTGGAATAGAGCGTGTGTGAATGAAACAAAACACAACTCCAGGTCTGTTTTTGAGGAGGTAACAGCATTAAAACACGACTTAACGCTCGGAACAGTCCATTTTGTGTAATATACGACCTTTAACCCCATGTACTTTTTTTCGACAGGGACCTTTCTTACTTTAATATAAACATAGCGGCTTCTCCTCCCAAAAGACCCATCTAAAACTTGTAGCTACCCAGAATCCATTGCCCCTGTAGCGATTCCCTCCTGTTTAAGACGTCGTGGATAAATGGCTTGTTTGTTTGTGCTCCTCAGAGTGGAGTGATGCAGTGGTGGCGCGGGAGGGCATCTTGGCCACATTAGTCTGTATTGATGAGAACGCGACAGGAGCAGTGTCTGTGAACTGGATGGTGAAATCGCTGGGGACAGATCGATGGAGGCTCGTGCTCTCCGCCAACGAGAGGAAGGAGTTCTCTGGTGGAGCGGCGAAGGACCATATGCAGCTGACGGATCACAACTTCCAGGTACAGGGAGATATTTACTGGAACGAGGGTATGGGGCAGAGTTTTAGTTTTGTTCTTGGCTTTTTTTTTAGTATTCAAATAACAAAAATGCATAATTGTCATCTAAGGCTGATGTTTTTATGTTTTTGTTATGTTGTTGTTAATTAAAACAAAAAAAAACAACAACAATTTTTACAGCAGGCTATTATACTTCTATGGAGTATTAAAGAGTATTTACTTCTGTGGGGTATTAAAGAGGGGGTATTTTACTTCTATGGAGTATTAAAGAGGAGGTATTTACTTCTAGGGGGTATTAAAGAGGAGGTATTTACTTCTAGGGGGTATTAAAGAGGAGGTATTTACTTCTAGGGGGTATTAAAGAGGAGGTATTTACTTCTAGGGGGTATTAAAGAGGAGGTATTTACTTCTAGGGGGTATTAAAGAGGAGGTATTTACTTCTATGGGGTATTAAAGAGGAGGTATTTACTTCTAGGGGGTATTAAAGAGGAGGTATTTACTTCTAGGGGGTATTAAAGAGGAGGTATTTTACTTCTCTAGGGTATTAAAGAGGAGGTATTTACTTCTCTGGGGTATTAAAGAGGAGGTATTTACTTCTGTGGGGGTATTAAAGAGGAGGTATTTACTTCTGTGGGGTATTAAAGAGGGGGTATTTACTTCTATGGGGTATTAAAGAGGAGGTATTTACTTCTATGGGGTATTAAAGAGGAGGTATTTACTTCTAGGGGGTATTAAAGAGGAGGTATTTACTTCTATGGGGTATTAACTGTAAAACATAACATATTTAGATCACCGTGTTTCCTTTTATTGTTTTGAAAACGCCATATTGGCCTAAAACAAACTAACATGGTTAAAAAGTTTGTTTTGTTTTTGATGCTGAGTCCCACGCTCTCTTTGCTGTCCACTCCCCCTTCAGAGCACATTACAGTCATAAAAATGAGAGCTGCTGCACATCGCTTCAGGTTTGTCAAGTTGTAGTGTATGGCTTTGTATTTATGGAGAATTGCGTGGGAGCATGGGTGACGTTGGCTTGTGGGCGGAGCCTTGGACAGAATCTTACATCTAATCGTCAGGAGGGTTTGAACAGGGCTGTGGAGAGATCGCTAAATTACTCAAACATGCATGGCTGACATCTAAAACCTCTTCAGACACGTTTTTGGTGACGGAAACGTGAGGAATGTCAAATTTTTCTGAGCATGAATTTTTCTGAATGATTCGATTTTCAATTTATGTTTTAATTGTTGGATTCAGTTCAAAGTTCATATTTTAAACACGTCCCAAAGCGTTAAATAGAGAGAGGACTGCAACCTGAAAGAAAAAAAGTAGATTAATATCAGTCTGGTCTCCTCGTTCTCCGCTGAGTCTCAATCCCTGTCAAACTTCATCGTCCAATCAGAGCCGTGTATTTTCAGTGATATGTGAACAAACATTGCGGCTTATGAGTAAAAAAGGGACAAAAAAACAACGTAGACGAGTAGAAACGGCGTGTGCAGAATCAGCTAGCAAAACACTGGAGTCGTCTTTAGCTCAGGCAAAAGAACGGAGAGATTTTGTTCTGGATTTCGTCGTGGATTTCGTCGTCTGTGTTTGAGAGACACGTGATGCCAATTAGATCTACCATTTTGAGATTTTTCTGATGAACACTGGGATGATTCTATGTTGGCTCATATTTTAATCGCTGGATTCTGTTCAGATCTCATGTTTCAAACACGTCCCGAAGCTTTAACATTAGAGAGAAAAGCAGCAAATCCAGACTGATCTTGCTCTGTTTGTTTTATACAGATTGATTTCAATCTGGTCTCCACGTCCTCTGTTGCGTCTCATGTTCGGTCAAACGTGATCGTCCAATCAGATGTGTTTATTTCAATGACACGTGAAATGAAGGAGCTCATTGGCCAACTATGATTTACAAATAAAATCACATTTCTCTCACCTCAGATTAACCTCAGAGTTTAGAGCTTCACTTATCGATTCCACCATGTTTTTCAGCCTCCTGTGATATTTTTCCCTATTTTTTCTACTAGAGACGGACCATTAGTGTCCCTGATTGGCTAATCCACCCGTCGGTTACTGTCATTTGAAAACTGGGAGATCCACACAAACTAAGAGGAGCAAACATTGACTAAAACAAATGTAAGGTTATGGGATAGTGTTTTTGCAGTGACTCGATGTCAGTAAATACACAAAAAGAATGCATGGGGCTTAAGTTATTACGCTGCAAGGTTGTGTACTATATCAGAAGGGAGATATATGGAAAAATACACTCAATAGTATTTTATTTTTACAATACAAATGTGCTTATATGTGTGAGTAAATGCCTTGATTTAGGTTAGCAAGTTGCTCACAAAGAGAATAGCCATAAATTTTCCGAAATTCAACTTTTGTTAAAAAAAAAACTAAAGACAGTGTTTGTTTATTTCTTCTATGCAGCGTTCTGTTTGACACACTCAATATTCTAAGTGTCCCAGTTTTTTCTCATTTCGACTTGAAAAGAAATAACTACAAAGAAAACATTGGATTTTTGTTTTGTGTACACTTCTGCTATTATCGCTACAACTTAAGTGGCAAATTTTACTTAAGGCCGATATCAATCCAGAGCCATTAATCCTCTTTAATCAACGTCTGGATTTTCAGAACATTCTTGTGCAAAAAGGAGCTTGATATTTGTGTGTTTTTCTGTTTTAATTTGCAAAAACAGACAATTTCAAGGGTGATTACACTTCTACGGGGTATTAAAGAGGAGGTATTTACTTCTAGGGGGTATTAAAGAGGAGGTATTTTACTTCTATGGGGTATTAAAGAGGAGGTATTTACTTCTACGGGGTATTAAAGAGGAGGTATTTACTTCTACGGGGTATTAAAGATAAGGTATTTACTTCTACGGGGTATTAAAGAGGAGGTATTTACTTCTGTGGGGTATTAAAGAGGAGGTATTTACTTCTACGGGGTATTAAAGAGGAGGTATTTACTTCTATGGGGTATTAAAGAGGAGGTATTTACTTCTACGGGGTATTAAAGAGGAGGTATTTACTTCTGTGGGGTATTAAAGAGGAGGTATTTACTTCTACGGGGTATTAAAGAGGAGGTTTTTACTTCTATGGGGTATTAAAGAGGAGGTATTTACTTCTACGGGGTATTAAAGAGGAGGTATTTACTTCTAGGGGGTATTAAAGAGGAGGTATTTACTTCTGTGGGGTATTAAAGAGGAGGTATTTACTTCTAGGGGGTATTAAAGAGGAGGTATTTACTTCTAGGGGGTATTAACTGTAACACAACATATTTAGATCACCATGTTTCCCTTTATTGTTTTCAAAATGCGAAGCTTTAAGTTTCGTTTTTGACGCTCTTGAGTTCTGCCCTCTTTTCTCTCCACGCTAAGTCACTCCCCATTCAGAGCACATTACAGTCATTGGAGAGTTGTCGTATGGGAGCATGGGTGGCGTTTGGCTTGTGGGCGGAGCCTCGGACAGAATCTTACATCTAATCGTCAGGAGGGTTTGAACGGGGCTGTGGAGAGATCGCTAAATTACCCAAACATGCATGGCTGACATCTAAAACCTCTTCAGACACGTTTTGGATGAGCGAAAACTGTTATAACATGTGAGAGAAAGCTCCACAAAGTTTATTAAACGTAATATCCTCGCTTTTACTTGTGAGAGGAGGAAGTAGTCTTGGTAGCTAACGTCTCTGTCGCGCTCACAAACCCTTTGGCTCATTAAAATTCACCTGCAAGAATTATAAGCCCAGTTCACATGCAGCTTGAACAAAATAAGACTTTCTTCCAGGGCTGTGATTGGTAAAACGCGTAATAATCAGATGCTGACGGCGCACAGCGGTCTGATTTGGTCTTAAAGTGCTGCTTTTACTCTACACTGGGATAAATACTCTGACATTTGACTAATTTTCTACAATAAAATGTGGCACTGCTCCTTTAAATATCATGTGTGTGTGTTCTTCAGGATTCCGGCGTGTTCTCTCTGGCTTTCCGGCCCGAGATGGACGACGGCGGGCTGTACATGTGTCTGGTCAAACGCCGCCAAAACATTCTGATGGAGAGAGTTGTCCTGCTGATGGTTTTGGAAGGTAAAAGTACAACAACACGACTTAAAGATGTACGCTGTGACTTTTCTGGAGGAGGGTTGTCCACTTGCTTATCTCCATGAAGAGTCCACAGTTCCACAGTATGCCACCAGGCCAGCTTACGGGTAAAATCTGTGGAGCGGCGTCCCCACTCACAGAAAGAATGCGTGTTTTCCAGGGATTTTTTTTTTGAGGAATGACAGCAGCCTGGAAATCACATAGATGCAATAGGGTTAAATTTAATGCCGTACTGCAGCGCATTCCAGCCAAAGCAATAACCAGTTTCCATGGAGACAAGCAGGCAGCAGACCTTACACCAGAAAGGTTACACGGCACACCTTTAAAAACTGTGGTAAGACCAAGCCGACAAGTTATACCAGTCCATTTTGTTGCTGTGTCCTTGGGCAAGACACTTCACCCACGCGGCTTAGTGTGAATGTGAAGTGTGAGGGATTGTAGGTGGTGGGAGGGGCCCATGGCACAGATTGACAGCCTCGTTTCTGTTAGTCTACCCCAGGGCAGCTGTGGCCATGGACGAAGCGTTCCACTATCCATCTGGAGCGAATGAATAATGCACTGTGAAACGTCTGTTATTACATCCATCCATTTTCTTCCACTTATCTGGGGCCGGGTTGCGGGGGCAGCAGTCTAAGTAGAGACTTGCAGACTTCCCCCACCCCAGACATGTCCCTCAGCTCCTCCAGCGGGACCCCGAGGCGTTCCAGGCCAGACAGACATAGTCCCTCTAGTGTGACCAGGTCTTCCCTGTGGCTCCCCCCCAGGGACATGCTGGATCACTTGTGTCCACGATCTTGTTCTTTCGGTCATTATCCAGAGCTCATGACCATAGGTGGAGTAGGAACGTAGACTGAGCGGTAAATCGAGAGTTTTGCCTTTTGACTCAGCACCTTCTTCACCACAACAGTCCTCACTGCAGACTCACTTTGAACAAGACTCCCAGATACTTAATTATTATTATTATTACATGCAAAAAAAGAATATAACAATAGGCTGGCTTAATAAAATGTGTTATTATGCATTATTACATCCAGAATGCGCCTGCTCGGGTCCGCAGGAAGTACTTCATACATGTGTCCTGTGGCTCAGGTCTCTGGCTCCTGTGGCTCAGAGAATAAACCAGGACTAAACCAGGTCTAAACCAGGTCTAAACCAGGTCTAAACCAGGACTAAACCAGGACTAAACCAGGACTAAACCAGGTCTAAACCAGGACTAAACCAGGACTAAACCAGGACTAAACCAGGACTAAACCAGGACTAAACCAGGACTAAACCAGGACTAAACCAGGTCTAAACCAGGTCTAAACCAGGTCTAAACCAGGTCTAAACCAGGACTAAACCAGGACTAAACCAGGACTAAACCAGGGGAATCGGCGTTTGAGTTTTCTGCAGTTTAAATCCAGACTCAAACGGTTCTGTTTATCTGCTGTGACTGAAAGGGTTTAATGATGATTATTTATGTTTTGATTTGTTTTATTGTGAGTTTAATGTCTTTCTTATTCTGTAAAGCACTTTGAATTATCTCGTGTATGACTTGTGCTATTATGACATGCATTTTATTGAGCCAGCCTTTTGTTATTTTCCACATGTCGTAACCAAAATACTAAAGCACATTCATGATGATTATTCCCATTCTAATAACGATACTGACCCCTCCTCTCCTCCTTAGTGACCGTGGCCCCCCCCTCCCCTGTCCCTCAGCTCAGCACCCTGCGTCTCCTCGCCAACGTCCAGCCCGACATTGCAGTCCGTAAAATCACGTGGATCGCTCCCGGAGATATTGCGATGAAAACAGAAAAAGTCCCAAAGTTTGGAATAATAACCAAACTGCCCCAAGTCCAGAACAGTGATGATGGAGCCTATGTGTGCATGGTGTACCCCAAAGGAAACAGCTCCAATGCCTTCTTCGCCTTCAATGTGGATGTGGCTGTGGATGGTAAGATCAGAACTGGACAATAAGTAAAAGTACTGCGTTTGTTACCATGAGTATTTAAGTTCCACGCTTAAATAAATGTTACTGTGGATAGTCACTATACCAGGGCGAGCTTCTGTTTCTGCTCACGTTCTGTAAAACGATAGTTTAAACACTAGTCTCTTTCCTTGAACTGGTTTAGTCCTGGTTTAGTCCCGGTTTAGTCCTTGTTTAGTGCTTGCTTAATCCTAGTGTAGTCCTGGTCTTGGTTTAAAATTGGTTAAGTTCTGGTTTAATCCGGGTTTATTCCTGGTTTAGATTTTGTTGTGTCCTGGTTTAGTCCTAGTTTAGTCCCAGGTTAGTCTGGTTTAGTGTTGTTTTAGTCCTGATTTAGATTTTGTTGTTGTCTTTTAGTTCTGGTTTAGTCTTGGTTTAAAATTGGTTACGTTCTGATTTAGTTTTGCTTTAGATTTAGTTTAGTCCTGGTTTAGATCTTGTTGAGTCCTGGTCTAGTTCCAGTTTAGCTCTGGTTTAGTCCAGGTTTACTCCTGTTTTACTGCTGGTTTCGATTTTGTTGTGTCCTGGTTTAGATTAGATTTGGTTTTGTTTGGGTTTAGTCCTAGTTTAGTCCTGGTATAATCTTGGTTTAGGTTTAGTTTACTCCTGGTGTAGTCCTGTTTTAGTCCTGGTTTAGTCTGGGTTTATTCCTGGTTAAGATTGTGTTGTGGTTTAGTCCTGGTTTAGTCTTACTTTAGTCCTGAGTTTGTCCGGTTTAATGTTGGTCTAGTTCTGGTTTAGTCTGGGTTTATTTCTGATTAAGATTGTGTTGTGGTTTAGGCCTGGTGTAGTACTGGTTTAGTCCTGGCTTAGTCCTAATTCAGTCCAGGGTTAGTCCAGTTTAATGTTGGTCTAGTCCTGGTCTAGTCCTGGTCTAGTCCTGGTCTAGTCTTTGGAAAGACCTGGAATAGACATGTTTTAGCTCTGGTTTTATAAAATCAGTACAATTCTTCATAAAAAAAATTCATTTGAAACAAAAATATCTCTGTGAAATTACTTTGACCTTTTAACAACTTTATAACATTCATGTGATACTTTTACTAAATATATTTTTGCCGCAGCATATGTGCTTTTTCTTAAGAAATGGAGTACTTCCTCTACCACTATTGTTAAGACCAGACTTGAAAGAACAAAGCTCTTTCGTATAAAACACATTTCTTTCTGCTTTCTGTTGATGCTGCTGAGTGCGCAGTGTGCCAAAAATCTCCAAAGTTCTCCCATCATTTATTTAACCAATATAGCTTCAGTTCTTCAAAGTATTCTGCGTTTTAAGAACCGTTTCGTAACACAAATCAACTATAGAACTTGCAAGGAAATCCATCCCCTTTGAACAGTGAATATTATAGTCTATATGCCCATGTTTTATTCATGATTTGCTTTTCTCTGGCTCTTTTTCTGCAGCAGACAGAGTGGCCTCCTTCACCAACATAAACCACGGTGAGTGACTTTGGAGCAGAAGTCCTGTGTCAGCGCTAATCGCTAATCGGCCGCTTCACAAAGTACGAGCTCCCGAGAACGTCTGAGCTCGGAGGAAAATAATCCATGTTGTTGTCAGGACTTCTCTCCTATCTCCTCTCAAACAGCCTCTCTCTTCCTCCGCCATCATTGGGTTTACTCCTCTATCTCGCTCGCCTCATCCCTCTCTTCTCAGGGGTCTGTTGACACTTGTATGTCCTCAACCCTTTATCCATATCCATATTTATTCATAGTTAACATTTTTCGTCTTATTTTTGCCATAGAATTCTGACCTGTTCTCCTGTTCTCTTTTAAAAACTAGGCATTTTAGAATTTGTTTATGAAATCTTTGAGCACGACAGCGCCCCCAACCTCACTGTTAGCGTTACTACTTCTTGTCCAGTTTTATTTCTGTGAGCTTTTTGCAAAGTCTCGCTAAAATGAATAAATATTTAAACATCAAGCAGTGGACAGAGAGCTGCGGGTGATTGTCAGAAACGTGTTAAAAAACAACCAAACGGTGCAAAGAGCCCATAGGATAGTACAGTGTTTCTGAAACTGTGAAACATGTACCACTGGTCTCTCAGCAGTTTGAGTTTTTGTTTTATTCTGTTTTACTCCAAGTCTTCATGTTTTCGTCCTCCTTGGGGTTAGCCATCATTTAGAACTGCCTCATTCATTGTTTCAAAATCCAAAATATGTCTCATTTTAGTCGATATCACTACATTTACACTTGTATTACTCTTAAAGTACATTTTTAAACTGAAATACTTTTACTTAAGTCGATTTTTTTCATGTGATACATTGACTTGCGTAACCTTTTTTGCCCTGGACCCCCAATTTTCCGTCGCTGGGCCTGCAGGTTCAGTAAAGTCTAGGTTTAGATCTCGTGATTCTTGGTGCAAACAGTTTGAGAACCACTGGGCGGGTGGGTTTGTAAGAGCAATTATTTTAAGTGTGTTGTTTTTATAGTATTATTATGTTGTTTTTATATTATTACTCCTCTCCTCCACTCATCCCTCACTTTCACAGCTTACAGTTTGTCCTCATGACTTTGGCTTCAGTGGCAAATAATGAATTAACAATTTGTAAGTTGTTTGTGAATGAAACCTCACCTCACTAAAAGTACTGACAATATATGGATTCAGAAATACTATTAGCCTTTTCAGAGGTGGAACGTAACGCCATAAAAGTAGTACAGTACTGTACTTAAGTAAAGTATTGATACCTAAAATGTATACTTAAGTACATTTTACAGTGGATACTTACTACATTTGAGAGCAGTATCTGTACTTTCTACTCCACTACATTTTTGAACTAGACTGAAAAGTATTTTTATTATTGTGTGAGACCTGCTGAAAAGTCTGAGGGTTTATTTTTAACATGTTCTGAATTTGAACAAAACAAAATATGTACAAGTAAAAAGATCTAGGAAAAAATATTACAAATCTTTAGCAAAATCACTACATTTGAAGCATTATTAGATCTCAATTATTTTATTTTTTCGCTTAGGCTGGTTGGGCTTATTTCTAAACAGGTACTTTTATACTGAAGTAAAAGTATCACATGAAAAAAATCTACTTGAGTATTTTTTGTTTTGCTCCAGTATTTATACTTTTACTTATGTGACAAAGCAGAGTACTTTTTCCACCACTGGCCTTTTCTAAAATATCCTGTCCATAGTTTTATACTTAATTTGCGTGTTAATATGTTATAATAATATGACTAACTAAAAGGAATTTGAATTAGTTTGAGGTATTACTGTCCTCATCACGTCTCCGTCCCTCCTCCTCCCTCCTCTCTCGCTCTTATCTCTGTGCCTGTGCCCTCCTGATACTGTGTGCCCTCATTACTTTGGTATCTGTGGCAGGAAGTAATTTGATACATACAAGAAACGTGTCGGGGCTTCATTTGTGAATAATCATTTCGGTTTTTAGTATTGACTTCTATTGTAATATTGAGATACTGCCAACAATTATCTCACTCCTGGAAATTTTGAAGTGCGTGACGGATTGTGCTCGTCTTGAGGAGGAAGAATGATGGTAGTAGTAAAATCGTTTTGGAACAAGGGGCAAAAGTGCGAGTACAGATACAAACAAAGCAGATTTTCAACTATAGCCCAGTTGATGAAGGTGGAGACATGACAGAAACACAAAACTGATACGCAAAATATATCAATCTACTGCTAATTTCAAGTATCCACCATAGACTGTTAATATTGGACATAGCTAACCTGCTAACGCTGCGTTCCAAATGGGAAGTGAGCATGAGGACGCTTCCACCTCACCACTCTTTACGTAACTGCTGCCGTCAGACGCGTCATGTTGGTCTTAAATGTTCGTATTGACCCGCTCTACATGATCCTGGCATTTATTTATTTCGCTATTGTGTTTGTAAATCAAGATATGAACATTAGCGTTAGCAAATGGTCTGATTGACAGCGTTGCTAACCATTACCTTCAACAGGCTCGCTCCGGATTGGCTCTTTGGTTGCTATGATACTCGTGGTCGGAATTCCTAATATTGAACCGCTGTAACTGCTCTAGTGTCGATGAGCTTCATTTGGAGCTGAACGCTGTGGGTGACGTCAAACTCACTTAATCCACTTCTTTATACAGACTGTGGTGTTTACTCTTATCACATTCTGCCCAAATCATTGTATTGTCTTTAACTTTATTTCGTTATTTAGTTGATTGATTTGCTCTTAATGATCAGATCTCTACAGCCCCAACGTCCTCGTACTTGTTAAGTAGTATTTGTAGTGGTAGAATTCTGTAGATTGTGTATGCCTCTTTACTACGTACTGTAATGTCACATGTTTATTTCACATTTGATTGATTTACTTTCAGATCTTCACTGCTGCTCCGGAAAAGTGTGTAACTCAGACCTGCCCCAATGTGGAAGTAGCAGCAGCACAAGTAGTAGTAGTAGTAGTAGTACAGCAGTAGTAACCACTTCTTTAAAACATTCTTGCTGATCATTTCATAAATATTCTGTGCATCACTGTATTTATTTCACTTTGGATGATGTGTCCTTAGGTCAGCAGATTTCCACAGCTGTCCAGTCCCAGTCCGTCCTCCCCCTGTCCTGTCCTCAAGCTCCGGGGGACTACGTGATGTTGTACTGGAGACCCCCGGACGCCAAGAACGAGAATACTAGACTCGTGCACCAGTTTGACCGCTGGAGGGGCTTCACGCTGACCACAGAGCTCAGTAACAGGCTGCAGCTGGCGGGACCCCCGTACGACCCCCAGGAGGGCAGCTTCTCCTTCCTCCTCAGCCCCCTGATCCGGGACGGGGGTCTGTACATGTGCGAAGTGTTTAGCAACGACGACGCCTTCAGCCTGCGCACCCTGCTCACTGTCGTCAGAGGTGAACACAAGTTTGGTTTGAGCTATATTCATCTTCTTCCTCTTATCTGGGGCCGGGCTGCGGGGTAAGAGGAGGAAGTAGTAGAAGTTAGGAGTAAGAGGAGGAAGTAGTAGAAGTAGGAGTAAGAGGAGGAATTAGTAGAAGTTAGGAGTAAGAGGAGGAAGTAGTAGGAGTAAGAGGAGGAAGTAGGAGTAAGAGGAGGAAGTAGTAGAAGTAGGAGTAAGAGGAGGAAGTAGTAGAAGTAGGAGTAAGAGGAGGAAGTAGTAGAAGTAGGAGTAAGAGGAGGAAGTAGTAGAAGTTAGGAGTAAGAGGAGGAAGTAGTAGAAGTTAGGAGTAAGAGGAGGAAGTAGTAGAAGTAGGAGTAAGAGGAGGAAGTAGTAGAATTAGGAGTAAGAGGAGGAAGTAGTAGAAGTAGGAGTAAGAGGAGGAAGTAGTAGAAGTAGGAGTAAGAGGAGGAAGTAGTAGAAGTAGGAGTAAGAGGAGGAAGTAGTAGAAGTAGGAGTAAGAGGAGGAAGTAGTAGAAGTAGGAGTTGTAGTAGTTAGTATTTGGTGGTAGTCGTAGTAGCAGCAGACATTTACAGTAGATTATTAGCAAAATAATGGATAAAAGAAAAAAGACATGAGTACAAAGGGCAACAGTCTAAGCAGGGACTCCCAGACTTCACTCACCCCAGACACCTCCTCCAGTGAGTGTTCTCAGTTTGGTTTTATTTATTTTATTAATATTGGCAAATTGGTGATTTTAGTAGCCCTAACTGAACTGGTTGCAGTTGTTAAAGGTGGGTTATGTAACTTTTCTGGTGGGAAGGCAGCTGCTTATCTCCATGACGATGTTGTGTGGCATTAAACTTATCTATTTTTTATTAGAACATGGTTTCTTACTGTGAGCAGGGACGCCGCTCCACAGAACTGATCTCCTGGGATGGTGGTGTCACATCTTTATATAGAGCTTTTCCATGTTCAAGTCATAGATAAGATTAATGTCATACTGTGGAATATTCCAAGCCAGAAAAGTTACATAATATGCATTTAAGTTTAGTCTTATTCAACGAAATGTAAAATTGGGTTCAGATTCATTACTTAGCCTTTTATTTGAACATCATTGGTAGAGCAGGTTGGTGGTGTGATTCCAGCTCCCACAGATGAAGCTGCCGTTGTGTCCTTGGGCAAGACCCACCTCACCCACAAAAAGTGCTATATAAAAATGTGTTATATTTAAATTAAAATTGACACGCATATAATTCCACTGGTTGCAGCTCTGACCAGTCCTGCTGTGGTGCCCTTGGGCAATACACGTCAACCATTGGTAAAGACAGTTTCTACTTTTTTTTCCATTATATGCAAATTTACTAAAGCGTCAATTCAATTCTGATGAGGGAACTGTTTTTACTGTGGTGAACCGCTCATAAAAGGCAGTTTTAACCAATATGTTCGCTTTAAATCAGACGTATTGTGCTTGTGTCTCTATAGTTCTCATCTCTGACACCCTTGGATCATTATGTTCGCAAATCACAAAATTTGTCAAAAACAGGGGCGTCAAACTCATTTTCACCAAGGGCCACATCAACAAAATGGTTGCTCTCAAAGGGCCAGATGTAACTATAAGATAAATGTCACGAAGTTTTAATCTTGTCAATTAACCGTTTCTAGATTTATTACTTTCAAGTTATAAATATTCCGTATGGATTTGCATAGACATGAAAAAATAGCTGTTTAACTGTGCATCTCCTGATAAACTGACATTTTAAGACAGTCATACGTTTCAATTCACTTTGTCGTGGGCCACATAAAATGACGTGGTGGGCCGAATTTGGCCCACAGGCCTTGGGTTTGACACATGTGATCTAAAACAACTCAATAAAAGAAACAAATCCACTGACGTCTGCAATAGAAAACTATTGAGACGACGCTGCCAAATCCCACAAGTATCACCAACTAAGAAAATAAAACTGAAGAATGACACAAGATCAATCCAGTCCACTTTATTTAAACGGCACATTTCACAAACAAATGCAGTTTCCAAAGTGCTGCACAAATACATTATAAATAAAACAACTAGTTAAGTAAATCAACATTTAGACTAGAATCAAATGGCAAAATAATAAATTAAAATAATAAATATGTATATAAAAGCAGTAAGATCAGCAAAATGGCATCTTGAAAATAAACGATTAAAGATTACTCAAACACGAATCACTCGAAACACAACTTTAAGAGGGTAAATGAGAAGGAAACGACTACAACACAGTTAAAAGCTCTGATTTTGCATAACAGATCTGCTTAAAGATTTCCACATACCGAGGGAGCCTTTGTATTCTTCCTACAGTGAGGATTAACTTATCTCAGACCAGCTTCATCACTTCACAGGAGCCACCGTCCCTGTTTTACGTCAGGATCCCATCAAAGCAAATGGCACCAAAAGTCAACAGGGATTCTTGACATTATTTGGATAGGTGGCTTTGGACTATCTTAAACCAACACAATGCAAGCTGTGATAATACTCCTCTTATCTCTTATCTAAAAGCAAGTCAAACGCAGGCTTTGGATAAAACGCACTAAGGCAGAGAATTGCGGTTCCATTTGGATACTTTCTTATTGGCTCCGGGCTGGGAGTAGCACCCAAAGGTAAATACCACATCGAATAATATGATTGTGGGTCAGAGCTGCCAATAAAGTCATTAAACTCAGCTAATATGAAACAGTTGGATTAATATAGGAGCAAATTGGAGCGCGATGTTGCTTCAGGCGTTTGTCCCAGTCATAATTATCTCTCGATTCTTGTACGTTCTGGTCTTTACTTATCTTTATTGAGTCGCTGGAATGAAAATGTTCCCTTTTGTTAAACATAAATGTCTAAAGTCGACGCTTAGTGAAAGAAGTGATACCGTTTTGACGTTTGTAAAAGAAAAAAATATATCAGGAGAAAGAAATGTCAACTTTGCAAAGTATTAAGTACTTACTGAGGAAGTGATTGGGAGGAAAAGTAGTTGTAGTTAGAGTTACAGAAGTACAGTTACAGAAGTACAGTTACAGAAGTACAGTTACAGAAGTACAGTTACAGAGGTACAGTTACATGTCCGTCGACAGAGGTTTGGGGGTCTGGGGCAGGACATGAGCCCCCTGCAGTATACAATTTAAATGTAAAGGAAGAGTAGGTAGAATAGTAGAAGTTGATGGTAGTAGTAGTTGTTATAGTAATAGTTGTTGTAGTAGTGGTATTAGTAGTTGTAGTAGTAGTTGTTATAGTAATAGTTGTAGTAGTAGTTATAGTAGTAGTTGTAGTTATAGTAATAGTTGTAGTAGTGGTAGTAGTAGTTGTAGTAGTAGTTGTTATAGTCGTGGTAGTAGTAGTTATAGTAATAGTTGTTGTAGTAGTGGTAGTAGTAGTTATAGTAATAGTTGTAGTAGTAGTTGTTACAGTAATAATTGTAGTAGTAGTTATAGTAATAGTTGTAGTAGTAGTAGTTATAGTAATAGTTGTAATATTAGTTATAGTAGTAGTTGTTGTTGTTGTAGTTATAGTAGTAGTTGTAGTAGTAGTTGTTGTAGTAGTTGTAGTATTAGTAGTAGTAGTAGTAGTAGTAGTAGTCGTCAGACCTGTTGACAGAAATTTGGGGGCTTGGTGCAAGATCCTCACATGGGCCCCCGCTAATATAAATTAATATGAAGAGGGTCGAGTTCTGGGCCCTTAAGACCCTGGGGCCCGGGACAAGAGACTTCTTTGTCCCTCCTTGATGACTCCCCTTGTAGTAGTAGTAGTAGTAGTAGTACTAGTACTAGTAGTAGCAGTTGTAGTAGTAGTTTATATGGTGTCATTAATAATTTCTTTAATTTAGTCTTCAAACAGAGGAAATATTTTGAAGTAAAAAAGATACAGATTTGTTCTTAGTGTTTTACAAATTAAAGCGGACGTTATTTCAAACCAATTATCAAACGGTTTGAACCAAGAAGGAATTTGAATTCAAAACGAGGTCCTTGAGTGAACAGTTTCTCATTTACTGACCTCTCATTTCTATTCAAACTTCTCTCACAAACACAGACCTCTATTTCACAAAACAGATTTATGAGATATTTGTGTGAGTACAGTGAGTGAAGAGCGTTAGAACATGCTAGCTTTGATCATGCTAGCTTTGAACATGCTAGCTAACCGCTGTAGCCTTACCCCACAATCTCAGAGTGGGATGTCATCATCAGTATGTGTGTTGTTTCATTCTCACATGTTTCACACACAAACCCTGCATATTTAGACTCTGTTTTTCTTTCAAACTGAAAACACTCAGTTCCACTTTGTGATGTCATCATGTGGTAATACAGGAAGTGCTCCACTGTGTTTTTAAACTCCACACACCTTCATTTCTAGAATAAATTGGATCATTTCGGCTCTGGAATTGCCACTTATCTCTACAGAACTAAAGGTAAAAGGAGCTGTTAAACCAGTTAAACTATCACTTGATGACATCACAAGGTGGAAATGAGCGTTTTGAGCTTTGGAGATGTAACAGACTCATAATAAAGTGTGACTCAAATGTGTGAATGAAACAAAACACAACTCCAGGTCTGTTTTTGAGGAGGAAACAACATTCTAACATGGCTTAAAGCTACAAGAGTCCATTTTGTGTGATATAGGACCTTTAAGTCGAAACTTAGTGGACTTGTTTCTTTTCTGTAGAGTTAAAAACACAGTGGAGCACTTCCTGTATTACCACTTGATGACATCACAAGGTGGAACAGAGTGTTTTCAGTTTGAGAGAAGAACACAGCCTAAATATTCAGGGTTTGTGTAAATGAATCAAAAACACAACTCCAGGTCTGTGATAATGTTTCCTCATCACAAACGGATGAGAAAATAATGTAATATGTTCCGTTTAAGTCGTTTTAGATGAATATTGCGATTTAAATGTCCAACTTATTACATAATGATCCACGGGTGTCATAGATTGTAACTATAGAGCTGATTTAAAGCCGATTTAGGCATGATTTTGATAAAGTCGGGTCCCCTTACGTCCTCAGACTCTCAGTAACTTGTTGACTTTTACTCAGAGCTCGGTGCTGTGTCTGTGGAGGATGAGGCTCATATTCACCAAAGCAGACTCACAAACAGGTGCTGTCACGGGGAGCCTTGGGACGCCGTACTAATCACCACAGAGCTGACATCCATCACATGTGCTGAGACGTGACCACGGCCATTCCTCACTGTCACTGTCTCCCCCCCCTGCTCCAACAGCGCCCCCTCCCTCTGAAACGAGCACACAGACACACTGCAAAAACGAGACTCCGGCGAGGGTTTTATTACGATATTTTACGCTATGTTCTGATCCGTGTTATAATCCTGTTTCCTCATTGCAAACAGACCTGGAGTTGTGTTTTGTTTCATTCTCACATGTTTAACACACGAACGCTACATATTTAGGCTGAGTTCTTCTCTCAAACTGGAAAAAAAAACACTCTGTTCCACCTTGTGATGTCACCATGTGGTAATACAGGAAGTGCTCCACTGTGTTTTTAAACTCCACACACCTTCATTTCTAGAATCATTTGGATCATTTCAGTCCTGGAATTGCCACTTATCTCGACTGAACTAAAGGTAAAAGGAGGAGTTAACTTGAAAACTACCACTTCATGACATCACAAGGTGGAACAGAGCGTTTTGAGCTTTGGAGATGTAACAGACTAATAATAAAGTGTGACTCAGACATGTGTGAATGAAACAAAAAACAACTCCAGGTCTGTTTTTGAAGAGGAAACAACATTAGAACATGGATTAAAGTGGAGCTAAACACTAAATCTACTTTTTTGCGACTAAAGTGTGTACATGGTGTTTTTATCTTATTGTCTACTGCTTCTCGTTATGTTTGGCGATCTTAAACTAGGTAAATTTACACGTGAAAAACTGCCTCTAGTGGCCACTTTGATTTCAAGTACTATGTGATGTCACACAAGACTGTCAGCTGGTTCTAATTAAACACCTGGCTGCAGGGGCGGAGTTTGAAACCTTTGTCTAACAATTCCTTATAGGCCCCTCTTTCCCCCTCACCCTCCCCTTTAGTCCTCCAGATGCCACCCAAGTTAGCGGCTCTGTTTGAAATGGGGTCGTGGGTGGAGCTTAGGTGTTTAGTTCCACTTTAAATTACTTGACTTTATGAGTTTTGATCTCTTCTATCGTTTCTATACTCATTTGAGAAAGTATCGAAACTCAAAAACTTCACATAAACACGATCTTTCCTACATAGTTTTATAACGATTCTCATCTATTTCAGAACAACAGCCGCACGGTAAAACTCGGCATTGAAGAAAGTTTTATTATTTTGTTTTGATAATTCCAGCTCATTGTCATCAGTTCAATTTATTTTTGTACAGCCCAACATCAGAACAGCCGTCGCTTTGTTTTAACAAAATAGTTGATGTAACCAACAGAAAGTTAGAAAAGAGTGTTTTTATCGTCATTGTATCAAAATTGGTCTTGAAATCAAACCAAAACAATTTAGTGCATCCCCCAAAAAAACATTTATAAAGGAGGTATTTACTTCTATGGGATATTAAAGATTTTATTGTTTTGAAAATGCTATATTCACAGAAAATTACGTATTAACATGTTTAATAAATTTCACTTTTGTTTTTGATGCTCCCCTCACTTTGTTCTCTGTGCTAAGTCACTCCCCCTTCAGCGCGCTACAACACGCTAATGAAATCACGTGGCTGTGTAAAGTTTTATATCATGTTTTTGTACATTTATGGGTGATGTAGGGTTGTGGGCAGAGACTTACAGCTAAACGTAAAGAGGGTTTGAATAGAGCCTGGGAGAGATCGCTAGATTACTCAAACTAGGGACGCACGATCCAATACTGGATATCGGCTTTCAAATATCGATTGAGTTGATATCCTGACTGGACATGTACATTGATGTAATAAGTCTATTTACAGGTCATAGTCTCCCATAAAGTCTCATAATATTTGAACTTTTATTAACACAAAGTTGCTACTTGTGGATGAGTTTGGTCTTATTTTATTTTTATATCAAGGAAATAAATTCAGTTTTAGGCACTGCGCTGGTATCTGTTGATGTCAGGTATCGGCAGACGCTTAAATCCGTAGCTTCGGAATCGGTATCTACCAACTGACTAACTCCTTCAGGCATGTTTTTGATCAGGGAGCAAAGTTTTAACGTGGTAGAAAGCTAAAAAAAATCAATTTGTTTAAGACATGATGGTTATTTTAATGCAGAACCATCTTTACAAGGCAGCGCTCCCTTTAATCTGTAATCTGCCCTATAAACAATTCCGCAGTCAAACGCTCAAATCCAAACCCTGAATCCAAATCCTTTTCACCCATGATGGATTTCCTATTTCTACAGTGCTTTCCGTAATCATATATGGCACGTATATTTTTACCCTAGCCTCATTACGGGTGTCATTATACGTGATTATACCTGCTGCCCTCCCACCAAGGCGACAGGGGGTCCTCTGATCGCTCTAATCATGGCTGGAGTGTGCGTGCGTGTTCGTGTGTCCGCGTTCACCCACATGTGTGTTTACGGGGGCTGATTACACCGCGATGGATTCTCATTTCACACTGACGAGACACAGAAGCATCAGTCACAGCCGGCACGTGTATTAGACGCCAATCCCTTTAATGAATATATATTATTTTGACCCCTCACGCGCCATTGTGCTGTTTTTCATATCGCCTCCCCTTTAAGGCCATTACTCTTGATGCGTCCTTGGCCTTTTCTGTATTCACACTCTACCCTTTAAACGTGGCGTCTGTTTCCCATCGACGCTCGGGCATGTTTGGGCTGTGACTCGGGTTTTTTTTTTGGTTTTTTTTCACTGAAACTAAAATTTTTATAGTTAAATATTTAAAGTTTATAAAGTGTAAATTTATTCTTAAACTCTCACATTTATATCTGTTTAATCCTTTAGTCGTCCAGGTGTGAGCCATAGTAAAAGATAAATTTAAATCTGTAACTGGAGAAAAAGTTTTAGAGCCGACGGTTTGAATCGGCATCATGGCAGAGTCTAGGCTTTAGTGACCAGTGGAGCTGACCTGTAGTGACCTCACGGAGACGCAAACGCAGGTGGAACATGTGGGATCTGTTTAAAAACTCCTCTTCTGTCAAATGAAACCAAACACATTGTCACTGGGGTTGTATTATTTTGCATGGGGCTCTTGATCTGGACAGTATATCAGTTCTTTATGGAATCACAGAGCCGTTATAAAGCCTCCCAGAGAAAGGGGGCAGTGTTGAGTTGTTGGTCACGTGAACATTTACACATATCAGCCGAATTTATAACAGATTTTAGCGGCAATTTTTCTTAACCAGTTTACCGGTAGTTGCATTTACAGCAGAAGTGGTCGGGACCGAATAAGGTCAATAACAAAAGAAAAATTCAAATCTGTAACTGAACAAAAGTTTTAGAGCGAAGACGTTTAGCTGCTCATCCAAGTCGCTTCTTCAGTTCTGGTCAGATTACTGCTGGACACTGCCTTTTATCTGTCTGAAAGGAGGAGCCAACGACACTGAAGCTAACAGACCTATTGTTTACAGTTTCTGTTTGTAGGCTTGGTCTAATGAGCTACGCTAAGTGTGAGCTGTGCCTGAGTCATATTTAGCATAATCATTCAGGCCCCTAATGGGTGCTCTCACATCTATTAGCATACTGGCTATTAGCATATGTGCTAGTTCTATTATTTTCCTTGTTTAGATTTAGGTCTGATGATGGAGTTATAAATAGGAGAAAGATGATGTTCCTGTTCAAAGATGGATTGTCTTTCCTAACAAAAACAACAACTTTAACTCCGTTCTCAAACCAACTCTTTGTCCAGTTTATAGATTTAAATTTTACTTTGATTACATTTTTATATAGCATTTTTCTAGACATTCAAAGCACTTTACATCAAGGAGCCACTCACCCATTCAGACACACATACCAGTGTACACAAGTGGGCTTAAGTGTCTTGCCCAAGGGCACAGCGACAGCATTCATCTGTGGTAATGGAATTGAATAAGAAAGACATTAGAGAGAGACCTCGGGGGAAAGAAGGAGCCTGATTTGTCTGTTATTAATGTTCATATGTTGGTTTACGGATAAAATAGTGAAATAAAAACCCCAGGATCATGTAGAGGGTTAATATGAACATTTAAGACCAAAATGAGTCTGACAGCAGCAGAGACAGAGAGAGGACAGTTAAAAAAATAAAATAAAATAAAATAAAAATTAAGAAGAAAAAAAAAATTAAATAAACTAAAAAAAAATGCGCCTCAGGATCATGTAGAGCGGGAAAATACGAACATTTAAGATTAAATGATGATAGACAATTGTCTAATGTAAAGAAAACAGTCACTTCCTGTTTGGAACGCAGCGGCTAGCAGGTTAGCTTTGTCCGTTTATATATACAGTCTATGCATTTGACCTCATGACCTCTCACATTTGACCTCTACCATTTGAATCTCCTTATTTCCAGTGAAGGCCAGGACTTTACCCACACAGTTGGAGCTGGACTGCAGATACTCGGAGCTGTCCCAGGTCAGGAGAGCCATCTGGACACATCCCAACCAAAGTGTGCGCCTCCAGATGGACGGCAGCCCGGGCCACATCACCACCTCCATCGATTTACCCGTGAGGGCGGAGTCAGCCGGGAACTACACCTGTGTGATCCTGCTCAAGAACAAGCAGACTGTGAGAGCCACCTACACCGTCAGCCTGCACCCCAGCACCACCTCAGAGGGATCAGGTAACACATCGAGTTTGTGAGTGACAGGTTGGGGTTCAGTGAATGTGTGTGTGTGAATGTGTGTGTGGTTCCTTGGTGTAAAGTGCTTTGAGCGACTTGAAGGCGGAAAAGCGTTATGTCAAAATGTGACCATTTATAAGAAAAAGGGGAACACAGGAGACAGAAGAAAAGATAAGTATTTATGTAATTCTCATTCGGGCGTGGTCCGTTGCAGAGGTGGGTGGAGCAGCCAAAAGTTTTCTCAATTATTACTTCAAAATAAAATTACTCGAGTAAACTTGTAAAGAAAAATATTTTGGGAAACTACTACGACTAGTAACATCTGATTTATAATTTGATGTTAATACCATTGGGAGCAGTGAGTATGAGCAGTAAAGTACTGTACTTACATAGAATTTGTATCTGAACTTTATTTAAGTACATTTTACAGTGGATACTTTTTACATTCACTGCAGTACATTTGAGAGCAGTATCTAGTATCTGTACTTTGAACTGGACTGAAAAGTAAACAGTACTTTTCATATGATTTGAGGGTTATTTTTTACCTTGAACTAAGGTTTTCGAGTTCAAGCTTCAGCTTTTAGCAAACAAAAATAAACACAAAATTCATAAGAAAAACTAAGAAATGGATTCATATTGTACTGTGACCAAAATGTCTAATTTTTAATCAATATCTCTACATTTACACTATAACAAATGAACAAGACTGATGTGAAATACTTTAACTTTTTACCCTTAAAGTACATTTTTAAAAACCTACTTAAATACTTTTACTTAAGTAGACTTTTTCATGTGATAATTTGACTTGAATGACTTTTTACCTCTGTATCTGTACTTCTCTCACCACTGACTGGAAGAACAAAAATTGCAGAGAGCCGTTTCCCTCAACTTTTACTCGAGCAACTGTTTTACTCAAGCAGGAGTGTCTGGAAACTACTCAGAGAAGTAAAAACACACTTAAAAATTACACAAGTAAATTTACTGCGTACTCCCAACCTCTGCTCTACGGCAGCACAGCAGGGTCAAACTTAAACTGCCATTTAAACCTACAAAACCCCAAAAGCTTTTTCAAAACAGGGAAGTGAAGCAACATGGATCGCCAAAACACAACCAAACAGGCCTCATCCCAAAACATCTGAACTTTGTACCAACAGTGTGCAGCTGTGTAAATATAGAGTTCGCCCACTGACCTGAAGGTTGGCAGTTAAATCCCTGTTCAGTGCATACAGTTTTGTCCTTTGGCAAAACACTTTACTCATCCTGCTTTCAGTGAACAGGAGGATGGTTCGTTGTGAGTGCGATAAAATGAGGAAAGGGGTTGTATAAATGTTTGTATTTGAACCTTGTAAAGGCCGTGTAACGCTTATACGTGTTGTCTTTGCCACGTGAGGAAATGAGATAATCCAAAATCTGTGTAATCCCTCAGTAGCAAAAGAAAATTTCTATTCTGTAACTGGATGAAAAGTTTTAGAGTGAAGACGTGTGGCTGCTCGTCCAAGCCGCTTCTTCAGTTCTGGTCAGATTCCTGGTGGACACTGACTTGTATCTGTCTGAGGAGTTAAACAGGCAATTTTTGTTATGAAAGACAATCCATATTTGAACAGGAATGTGAGCCTTAGACATCATTAATCTCCTATTTATAACTCCATCCTCAGACCCAAATCTAAACAAGGAAAACAATAGTGCTAGCCAGTATGCTAATAGCCAGTATGCTAATGGCCTGAATGATTATGCTAAATATGACTCAGGCACAGTTCACACTTGTGTTGTTCAATAGACCAAGCCAACAGAAGATGACAGAAAATGTAAGCAAACAGGTCTGTTAGCTTCAACGTCGTTAGCTCCTCAGACAGATAAAAGGCAGTGTCCAGCAGTAATCTGACCAGAACTGAAGAAGCCAAACCTCTCTCTACAACTTTTGTCCAGTTACAGGTGTGAATTTTTCTTTTGTTATTGACCTTATTCGGCCCCGCCCACTTCTGCTGTAAATTCAACTAAACTGGTTGAACTGGTTAAGAAAAATTGCCGCTAAAATCTGATATAAATTCGGCTGATATGTGTAAATGCTCACGTGACCAACAACTCAACACTGCCCCCTTTCTCTGGGAGGCTTTATAACGGCTCTGTGATTCCATAAAGAACTGATTTACTGTCCAGATCAACAGCCTCATGCAAAATAACACAACCCCAGTGACAATGTGTTTGGTTTCATTTGACAGAAGAGGAGTTTTTAAACAGATCCCACATGTTCCACCTGCGTTTGCGTCTCCATGAGGTCACTACAGGTCAGCTCCACCGGTCACTAACGACTCTGCGGTGATGTAGATTGAAACCGTCGGCTCGTTTACTCCACATACACTGCAAAAAGAGAATATCTAGCTTTGGTTATAACAACTTGAATTTTTAATATTCATCAGTAATACAGTTTTGACTTGAAAACATGAATAATTTATCTGCGTTTTCAAATCTCAGAAATGTCGTCAAACGTGGAATATTCAGGTTTGACGACATTTCTGAGATTTAAAAAACATAGTCGTCTAGGTCCATCAAGTAAATAACGCAAACTATTTAAATTACAGATGCACCTTGTAACTTTTCTAGTGGGGCCACCTGCTTGTCTCCATGGAGATGTTGTTGCTTTGATTGGAATGTTCCACAGTAAGGCATTAAACGTAATCCCTTGCCTTTAGTCGGATGTTTTTATTGCTCAAAATGACCTTGACAAACCTGTTTTCCTACAAAGAGATGGATTGGCTCTCCACAGATCTGCCCTGTAATTTAGCTTTGTGACATCAGCTGCTCGTCTCCTTGGAGATTTGTGTTATAATGTTTAATGTGATATTGTGGAACATTCTATCCAAACGGGGGGATTGTAGCTCAGTTGGCAGTTCGAATCCCTCTCTTGCCAACTGTTTCCAGCTCCCACAGATGAATACTGTCATTGTGTCCTTGGGCAAGACACTTAACTATGAAGGTACAATTGTTCCAAAATGTGTAAATGTTGATTTGTACAATGGAAAATAAAATATATATATATATATTTTACACTTAAAAATATTGTTTTACCTTTTATAACTTGGACATTTTACAAGATTTGAAGACAGATTTGTACTTGTAAAATTACAAAGTAAACGTAAAACAATGTAAGTGTGAAAAATAAATCTATCTTTTATTTAACAGTGTACAAATCAACATTTACACATTCAAACTTTTTGGAACAATTGTACCTTCACACTTTACCCGTCTCACCCCAGTGTCTGTGTGAATGAGTGTGTGAATGAGTGTGTGAATGTGTGTGTGAATGTGTGTGAATGAGTGTGTGAATGTGTGTGTGAATGAGTATGTGGGGGGGGGGGGGGTGTGTGTGTGTGTGTGAATGTGTGTGTAATGAGTGTGTGAATGAGTATGTGGGTGTATGTGTGGGGGTGTGTGTGTGTGTGTGTGAATGTGTGTGTGAAGGGGTGTGTGGGGGGGTGTGTGTGAATGAGTGTGTGAATGTGTGTGGGTGTGTGTGGTAATGAGTGTGTGAATGTGTATGTGAAGGGGTGTGGGGTGTGTGTGTGTGTGAATGAGTGTGTGAAGGGGTGTGTGTGTGTGTGGTAATGAGTGTGTGAATGTGTGTGTGAATGTGTGTGTGAAGGGGTGTGTGGGGTGTGTGTGTGTGTGTGGGGGTGTGTGTGAATGAGTGTGTGAAGGGGTGTGTGAATGTGTGCTTGCATTTATCACTAAGTGTGTGTGAATGTGTGTGAATGAGTGTGTGTGTGTGTGTGAATGTGTGAATGAGTGTGTAATGAGTGTGTGAATGTGTGTGTAATGTGTGTGTAATGTGTGTGTGAATGAGTGTGTGTGAATGAGTGTGTGAATGAGTGAGTGTTTCCTTGATCTAAAGCTTTGAGTGACTTGAAGGTGGAAAAGCGTTGTATAAAAAGCGCCCATAATCATCTTACCGCAGACAAAACAATACTGTCTCCATGGAAACGAGCTTGGACCCTCCTCTACAAAAGGAACACAGTGCATCTTTAATCATCCCAAGTCATTTTAAACAAATAGCTTTTCATTTTTCCAGTGTTTTTGTTTTCCCTCTTCTCCTTCCTCTCATCTGTGGCAGCCTCAGCCCAGTCCAGCTAAATTATTCATTTTTTTTGTATTGGAGGCAGAAGAAGAGTGGGAGGATGAGACGGGTGTGACAGGTACGACAGGTGTGACAGGTGCGACAGGTGCAAGTCTCCTGGAGCACAGATGAGTTCACGCTGGACACATCGATACATCACTGAGTCTGGGGCTCACAGCGCATCATAAACCCGGAGTAGAGTGATGGAACTGGAGGGAGGGAGAGAGAGAGAGAGAGAAAGACAGAGAGGGAAGGACAGAGGGAGAGAGAAAGGGGAAGGAAGGATAGAGAGGGGAAGGGAGAAGAGACAGAGAGAGCAGAGAGAAAGACAGAGAGAGGGAGAGAGAAGGGGGAAGGAGAAAGAGAGAGGGGAAGGGAGGAGAGACAGAGAGAAAGAGAGGGAAGGACAGAGACGGAGAAAGAAGGGGGAAGGGAGGAGAGTGGGGAGTGAGAAAGAGAGAGGGGGAGTGTGGAGAGACAGAGGGGGGAGAGAGAAAGACAGATGGAGAAAGAGGGAGAGAGAGCGGGGAAGGGAAGAGAGACAGGGGTGGGGGCGGAAAGAGTGAGAGAGAGAGGGGGAAGGGAGGAGGGAGGGAGGGTGGGAACAGAAGGGTAGAGAGGGATGGAAGGGAGGCAGGCAGAGATGGGGAGGGAGAAAGGACTGAGAGGAGGAGAGAGAGGGAGAGAGAAATGGGAGAGAGAAAGGGAGGGAGGGAGGAGGGGTAGGGGTGGAAAAGGGGGAGAGAGGGGAGAGGGAGGAGAGAGAGATAGGGATGGAAGGGAGGCAGACATGGGGAGAAAGGACTGACGGAAGGAGAGACTGGGAAGAGGGAGAGAAAAAAAGATGGGGAAAGGGAATGACAGGGAGGGGTTAGAGAGGGAGGAGTAAAAGAAAGAGGGGGAGAGAGGTTGAGAAAGAAGGAGGCAGAGAAAGGCACGGGGGGGGATGCTTAGAAAAATATGATAAATGATGAATTATTGTTGGTGAGGACTGCACTCGTCTAACACCAATAAGACCAGTGTGTGTGTTTAGACTGTCCCTCAACACACACACACACACACACCCCCCTACATGCTCATATACACACACCCACATACATGCTCATATAAACATATACACACGAACACACACACACACACAAATACACCCCCACATACATGCTCATATAAACATATACACACACACACACGAACACCCCAATACACACACCCACATACATGCTCATATAAACATATACACACCCCCACACACGAACACACCCCCACACACAAATACACACACACACACCCCTACATGCTCATATAAACACACACACACACACACCCCTATGCTCATATACACACAAATACACACACACCCCTACATGCTCATATATACACACACACACACACACATATACACAATCGTAGACAGTTGTTTACAGAACAGTGCTGTGGTCTTTATTTTCTTACACTTAGACTTTAAGTATTAATATAATTTTTTTACTTGGGGCTTTAGTGGCTCAGTTGGTAGAGCGTTTGCCCACTGAAGGTCGGTGGTTCAAATCCCACTCTCTACGTAAACACGATTGGTAGAGCAGTCAGATCCACTGACCCACAGGGTGGTGGTGCGATTCCAGCTTCCACAGATGAATCGTATTGTTGTGTCCTTGAGCAAGACACTTAACCCACCTCACCCTCAGTGTCTGTGTGCACTGGTGTGTAAATGTGTGTGTGAATGGGTGAGTGGTTCCTTGATGTAAAGCTTTGACCCTGAACATGGAAAAGTGCTGTATAAAATGTTTGTTAATCATTTACTTATCTTGATTTTTGTTGCATATTTCTTTTCTCTTGCTGTTGCTGAACTTTAAGTTGCAACACTGAAATTTCCTCATTGTAGGACATATAAAGTTTCTCTTGTCTCGTGTGGGAAGAGGCTGCAAGTGCGAATGTGCTTTTAATCACATTTGAATTTAAATTAAGCGGCTTTGGGGTTTTTAATGGAGCCAGAGGTGTAAGACTTTTGAAGGAAGAAATGTGACTGTTTTTGTGTCGGATGAAACCGACAGAATAAATGAAGCAACATTTGTGATTAAAAATAAACTAAATTGTGAGTGAGTTTTTTTTTTAAATCAAATCTTTCACTAGGGATAAACACTTCCACTCAGACACGAAACGGTCAAATGTTCTGTGCTCTGAGGATCTTGTTTTTTGGCTCTTTTCTCAAAATCGACTGAAAAAAAAAATCTAATCTAATCAGTGTTAAGGAACTCGTCCAAAATGGGTGGTGTATTTTATGGCCCATTTCTGACCCTTTGCAAAAGTTTTAGGGGAGTGTGAAAACTTTGAGAAGTATTTTAAATCAGACCTATTCTGCAAAATGGACTTTTCAGAGCTTTTATCCATGTTACAGCTGTTTTCTTCCCGTTGAGCCTCTGAAGTTGTATTTGGAGTGATTCATATTTGAGTAATCTTTAATCACTTATTTTCAAGACGCCATTTTGTCAATCAACCCCCGTTTAACCTCCACCTGTGACACGCCCACTGTGACACGCCCACTGTGACACGCCCACTGTGACACGCCCACTGTGACGTCCACACTTCCTTCTCCAGTTTTATTTTCTTAATCGGTGATACTCGTAGGATTTTGCAGCGCTGCGACATCATTTTGGTACAAATGAAAGAAAAAAAATCCACTGTTCGCTCGTGTGACGTGCGTCTGTCCATAGGGGGCGCGACAGCTCTACGGCACTTTGTGATGACGTTTACGACGACATCAGCTCCTATTGGACGCCACAGTTTTCTAATGCAGAAGTCAGCGGATTTGTTTATTTTATTAAGTCGTTTTAGATGAATATTGTGACACAAGCACATTAGGTCTGATTGAACGATTTTGAGAGATAATTTTGTTGAACTTCTTGTGTTACAGGAGTTCATTACCAAGGTTTGGGTTTAGTGAAAAATATGGAAGCACCAAGAATGTCACAGTAAAAAAACAAAAAACAAAAGCAGAATTCAGTTGACTAAACTTGTCCAGTTGCAGCGACAAGTTAAGTCAATTAGAAATCGTAGAGAGACAGCGTCCTAAGTTGGAACAGTTTGCCCTGAATAACCAAATATTGTGTAGCGGTTGAGGGACTTTTGCATAATAAACATGATTTTCAGTTCAGGGGAAATAAAAAACTGGCAGTCGTTGTGTACTGCAGAGATCCACATACTTCAGATGTCACAGAGCCTCTGCAATCACTCCCCACCCGAGCTCCACCATCTGCAAAACGCTCAAGCCGTTTCTTTGTGAGCGTCGTATCAGACTCTCTCCTCACAATCGCACGGATATGAATCACACACTACCTCACCGGGGTTCAACTACATGAGTGATGAACGAAGGACCAGCACGGAGAGGAAGAACGAGGGGGAGGAAGAACGAGGGGGAGGAAGAACGAGGGGGGGGAACGAGGGGGAGGAAGAACGAGGGAGAGGAACAACGAGGGGGAGGAAGAACGAGGGTGAGGAGCAGGGAGAGGAAGAACGAGGGGGAGGAAGAACGAGGGGGAGGAAGAACGAGGGGGAGGAAGAACGAGGGGGAGGAAGAACGAGGGGGAGGAAGAACGAGGGAGAGGAACAACGAGGGGGAGGAAGAACGAGGGTGAGGAGCAGGGAGAGGAAGAACGAGGGGGAGGAAGAACGAGGGAGAGGAGCAGGAGAGGAAGAACGAGGGGGAGGAAGAACGAGGGAGAGGAAGAACGAGGGGGAGGAAGAACGAGGGTGAGGAAGAACGAGGGGGAGGAAGAACGAGGGGGAGGAAGAACGAGGGGGAGGAGCAGGAGAGGAAGAACGAGGGAGAGGAAGAACGAGGGGGAGGAAGAACGAGGGAGAGGAAGAACGAGGGAGAGGAGCAGGAGAGGAAGAACGAGGGAGAGGAGCAGGGAGAGGAAGAATGAGGGAGAGGAGCAGGAGAGGAACGAGGGAGAGGAGCAGGGAGAGGAAGAACGAGGGAGAGGAGCAGGAGAGGAAGAACGAGGGAGAGGAGCAGGAGAGGAAGAACGAGGGGGAGGAAGAACGAGGGGGAGGAAGAACGAGGGAGAGGAAGAACGAGGGAGAGGAAGAACGAGGGAGAGGAAGAACGAGGGAGAGGAGCAGGGAGAGGAAGAACGAGGGGGAGGAAGAACGAGGGAGAGGAAGAATGAGGGAGAGGAAGGAGGAGGAGGAAGGAGGAGGGAGAACAGGGAGAGGAAGAACGAGGGAGAGGAGCAGGGAGAGGAAGAACGAGGAAGAGGGGGAGGAAGAGGAGAAGGGGGAGAGAAAGAGGAGTAGGGAGAGGAAGAGGAGCAGGTTTGTATTGAGAGGAGAGAACAGACAAAAAGCTGAGGTCGGTTGAGAAGGAAATTGTTGCTCGAATAGAAACACTTGAGATTAAAGCCGCTGTACCTTTCACTGAGCTTTTTATCTTTATTGTCTTAAATCAGGCCTGTTCTGCAAAATGGACTTTTCAGAGATTTTTAACCATGTTCTAGTCGTTTCTTCTCACTGACCCTCTGGAGTTGTTTTTGGACTGACACGCCCCCTGTGACACGCCCCCTGTGACACGCCCGCTGTGACGTCCACACTTCCTTCTCCAGTTTTTTTTTCTTAATCTGTGATACTCGTAGGATTCGGCAGCGTCGCGTCGTCATTTTGGTAGAAATGAAAAAAAAAGTGCTGCTCTAGTGTGCATCTGTCCACAGGGGGCGCCGACAGCTACACGACGCTTTGTTGTGACAGTTTTCTAACACGGAAGTCAGTGGAGTATTAAGTCGTTTTAAATGAATATTGTGATTTAAAATGTGCAAATTATAACAATGATCCACAGGGGCCAGAGATGAGAACCATAGAGACACAAGCACAATATGTCTTGAGTTGAAAAAAATGAAAAACAGAACTAGTTAATTTTAAAGAGTTGCAGTAGTCCAAAGGTTATTCCTCACTTACCTTGAGTTGATGAGTTTATAAGTGCTTTTCAACTTCCAGAGATGAGTTTTGCTCTTACAGTAATGATAACAATAAACTAGCATGCTAACACAGACTTAAAACGCTTTGTAATTAGATGCAGACAGCAAGTAACTGACATATTTTGAGTTCAAGAGCTGCGTTTACAATATCTGTGTACTGGGAAAGACACATTTTGCACAAACACATGGGAATAAACGGGATACAGGACCTTTAATATTAGAAGTTTCAGAGGGAGTCATTTTGAAATCAAGTTTTGACTTTCATCTAGAAGTAATGTTCAGTTTGATGGTTCTGGCCTGAGACATGAGGCTTTATAAACACCGAGCTAAATAAGTCTCGTCTCATTATGGGTCATTGTCCTGCTGTTCCAATTTGCCCCGACTCACCTTCACCGCTGTTAAGAACCTGATTAACTTTTGATTGGCTCGATCTGTCAGGTGACCAAGACGTGAGGATATTTATGTATCAGACCTTGTATCTCTATCGTTATAATCTGACACCAGTGGATCGTTATGTTAGAATTTGGACATTTTAAATCATAATAAAGCTGTATAGTCCCTGTTGCGGAAGATGGAAGGAGGGGAGACAATGTGAGGGTGTGGATTTTGGACAAACTTGGAACCATGGTCGGTCTGTATTTGGCCCTTTGGTTTATGATTTATTTGTAATTGTTGTGGAGAGATCACCTTTTGGGTATTGGCACTTATTTGTAATACAGTAGTTCTGCTTTGTATTTATTCTTTGTGACGGCTAATGGCTAGAGACGCACGTGAAACGCAAATCTGAAACATTTACTATCTTAAAATTGTTGGCAAGAAGATTAGGGAACTTGTTTGCACATATTTATTGTAACTTACCAAATAAATGCTCCAGCAGAGAGTTTAAAACCTTTTCAGTCGTGTCTGCCGCCTTCCTTTGTTGGGGTCACATGGTCGTAACATTCATCTAAAACGACTTAATAAAAGAAACAAATCCGCTGACTTCTGCATCAGAAAACCGCGGTGTCCAATGCGAGCTGACGTCGCCGTAAAAGTGACCAAAATAACGACGAGACGCTCCCGAATCCTACGAGTGTCACCGATTTAAGAAAATAAAAGTTAGTACAAAACTTTAAATAACAGTCAGGATTTGGTATTTTCAAAGGATTGACCACAAAAATTTGAAAAATAAATCGGTGCAACAAACACTCATAACATAAACATAAGGCTTTTGTCATTTGTAGACTTACTCTAGACAGACTGGGCACGAGGTGGGTAAAATGTCTTGCCCAAGGACACAATGACAGTCTTCTTGGGAGCTGGAATCACACTGCCAACATGTGGGTCAGTGAGTTTGAATTATATTTATGTCGAGAGCTGGATTGGAACCTCCAACCTTCATATCAATGGACAAACACTCTATGATTGTTCGAAAAAGTACAGTTCCATCAAAAACTGAAGTAAATGTAATTGCGAACCACCCACCAAAATCACAGTGTTCTGACTTTTCTTCCGTTCAGCTCATTACCATAATTCTTTCTCTCAAACCAACAGTCCAGGTCGGGCTCAGGGTCATCTCCAGCCAATGCGTTTCATTAGCAGTCACTCCACATCCTCGCAAATCAATTAGACCTAACCACGCGCAGCACGATTGATTATATCCAGGCTTAAAAAGATGTGTCTTTAAGGCGAAGGTGAGCTCCGAATCTGAGGTCCTAAACCAACTCGGACAGCGCGGAGTTTCAAATCAATCAGAAGTATACTATGATTATTATTAGGGCTGCCACGGTAAGTAGTACTCTGAATAAGTCTGAAGTCCAAACCGTGTACTTTTGCTGATAGAAGACTGGTTGTGTCTTGATTAAAAACCCCAAGATTATCGTTAATAATTTAAAATGATTGGATTTTGATTTGAACACTGGAAAATTAAAGCGTATCTCGGCGTTATCTTGCTGTTTGGTGTAAAGTTCAGATGCTCAATTATTCAAACTTGTGTAGAAACAGTTGCCGTGGGACTGACTGATGTAAAAATATTACAAACAGAGCAAAGTGAAGGTGAAATGCAAGTTGTAAACGCGCAAACTCTATCACTGTACCACATTTTGACGGGCGATATAAGGTAAGGGGTCTGTTGAACCAGGCCCCAGGGTCTTCGAATCCCAGAATTTTACCCCCTGCCTGTTAATTTATACTAGAGAGGAGAAGGGGAAGGGGGGAATACAAGCCTTTTTGCCCCAGGCCCCTAAATTTCTGTTTATGGTCCACTAAGATCAAAGTATGGCGGCAGAAGTAAATTTGGTTTTGATCTACAGAGAGGTAAGAGGCAGTGAGCGCTCTAAATGAAATTCTGAAAATGGTCAGACGTCTTCAAAATGGCTCCTGAAAGAGAACAAGACATGTGACTTACCCCCAGGAAACTGACGGGGGTCTGTTATCCTGGGCCATTGTGTCTTAGGGGCCCAGAATTTTAACCCCTGCCTATTAATTTATATCAGAGGGGGCCCATATAACCCCTCTTGCCCCGGGGCCCCAGATTTCTGCTGCCGCGCCTGCTGACTCCCATGAACTGAACCACTCCACTACTAGAGGTAAGATCGGGCCTAAAAAATCCAGCCCGACCCGACCCAGGCCCGTGGGTATTAAAGCCCGACCCAGCCCGAGCCCGACCAATTAACTTGATTTGCAGGCCCGAGCCCGAAGCAAACCCGAAATTTCATATTTTATTTGTGAGTATAAATAAAAAAAATAAAGAACCAAACAAAGTTAAACATGCGTAAAAATAAGCCTAGTAATAAAAAACCTTCGCCACTAACTACTGAAAATGGTCAAAGGTCCTGACAGCAAAAGTCCATGCACTTGTCTGTGATGGTCTGCTTAGTGCGAAGAGGTGTGGTCTGTGGGACAAATGATAATATAGATGTTTGATCATCACTTTTGCCAGTACAGCTGTTTAAATGTCTGCTCAGCGTCGAGGTGCCAGTCTTTTTGCTCTCGTGTGAAAGCAAAGCACCACATTTACTACATTCAGCGAAGCCAACACAAGTTTCTGTAGCATTTTCAATAATCGATTGAAGCATTTCCACACCTCACTCTTGCCGGTGCGTGTTTGCCTTTTCAGTTCCCCTGTCTTTAGTTTATCCTTTACTTCTTGCTGCTCCATATCAGGGATACCAGGTCAAAATAGATGCGGACTTGCGGAGGGGAAGATTATTAAGAGGGGGCGTTCACGTGCGCAGAGTGTGCTCTGGCTCTGCGGCTCCTGTTTAGTAGTTAAATAGCAATTACCTTACAGCGCCTTCTCTGTTTTATCCAAATTATTTTTTTTATAACAAGTATTCCTAAGTTTAGTATCCACATATCGTTTTAGTATACATTTTTATAAACATATATTTATTTTTAAAAAGTCAGCTAGAGAGAAGCCCGGCCCGACCCGAACGTAATGATTGACATTTTAGGCCCGACCCGGCCCGAAATTCAGGTCGGGTCGGGCTCGGACTCGGGCTTGGGCTTAAGATCTTACCTCTATCCACTACAAAGTTTGTCCTACTTGCAAAAATCCTTACTAAATCATGACGTAATACTTTTACACACCGGATAAAGAGATCAGCTCTAACTATATCTACCTGTTGACAGTTTGACAATAGAGATTGACAGTCCCAGAATAAAAACACAAATGAACATGATGATGACCTCTTTTTCCTTAACATATTGCCGCTTTCTAACTAAGATCAAAGTACGGCGGTGGGTCTGATTTGGTTTTGATCTGCGGAGAGAGGGAAGAGGCAGTGAGCGTTCTAAATTAGGCTGTGCTCCCCTGTGTGTCTGTGATGTCCTGTGGCAGCGCGGAGCAGGGCCTGTGTCAGTATCATTATGCAAACCAACCTGACGAGTCTGATCACATCCGCCCACGTCTGCTCCACATAAGGCTAATGCTATACTTATACTGCGTCCCGTTCAATACGAGTGTGCGGAGTGTAGTTGTAGTAGTTCTAGTAGTTGTAGTTCCACCTGTTTGACAAGTGCAGGGTTGATGATTTGAGTTGAGTTTGAGGTACTTATAACGTGGAATGACATGTAAACATAGATTGTGTATATAAATGGACATAGCTAACCCGCTAGCCGCCGTGTTCCAAACAGAAAGTGAGCCCGTGCGCGCTTCCGGCTCCGTCAACTCTGGCTCCAATTCACTTAACTTTAAAAAACTGTCCACTCTCTTGTCATTCTGGTCTTAAATGTTCGTATTAACCCTCTACATGATCCTGGGGTTTTTATTTCACTATTGTGTCTGTAAATCAAGATATGAACATTAATAACGGACAAATCAGGCGCCTTCTTTCCCTGACGTTAGCAACAGGTTTGATTGACAGCGTTGCTAAGCGCCCGCTCCCTTTTAAACCAGCGGTGCGAGAAGGGCCGTTATCTTCAACAGCCTCGCTCCTGATTGACTCTTTGGTTGCTATGATACTCGCGGTTGTATAAGTGCTAGCCTCGATGAGCTTCATTTTGCAAAAAAAGCCAAAATGCTGAAATTTGCAGCGTAAAATAGGTCAATGTGAAATTTTTGTGGTTAATACTACTGTCCATACTTCTTATACTATACTTCACCTCAACCAAGATGTTTTTTGGCACATTCCCAGTGGATAAAATACACAGGTAGAACTCCAAACTAGCCGATATAACTGCTAACCTCCATGAGCTTCATTTGTAGCCAAACGCTGTGGGTGACGTTACACTTAGTCAGATTTAGTCACATTTAGTCACATTTAGTCCATTTCTTTATACAGTCTGTGGTTTAGACGTTAATATTTGCATAAAACTGTACAAAAACAGGCTGCTTATTACAAGAGTCTTTCCTAAACACATTTGTCAGCGTCTTGTTGTCGGTGTCTGCTGCTTCTCCTTCATATTTATAGCATAAATCCAGAGGTGCAGAAATCCGTCTCCACAGCTGTCCTCATGGTTTCCAGTCAGCCTGACGGAGCTCGCTTTTCTGTGTTACTCCCCTGAAACCATTGTCTCTGATTGACAGTGGAGTGATGCAAATCCCGGCAACATTTCCAGCGAATCTTCAGCAAGTGTTGTGTGTATTTTAATCTATTTGGCTTCGAGTGCGCAAGGAAAAACAGACAGGGGAAACGGAAAAGAGGTCACGTCCACTTAACCCGATGAAGAGGAGCAATCTGCAGAACAAAATGTCAGTGCGTGAGAAGGACTGTACCTTAAATAACACCACAGGGGCTTCACTTTTCTGCTCTCCGCCTCTCGAGCTAGTCTGCTTCTTTTAATAATAATCATGTACTTGTGTTTTCTCTAGAGCCAAAATGTAAATGTTAAAGACCTTGTGTGCTTGTGTTTCTCTATAGTTATATTCTCTGACACTCGTGGACACTCGTTATGCTATAATTTGGACATTTTAAATTACAGTATTCACCTAAAACAACTTAATAAAAGAAACAAATCTGCTGACTTCTGTGGTAGAAAACTGCGGTGTCCAATGGGAGCTGGCGTCGCTGTAAACGTCATCTATTTATGGTGTCCCCCGGGGCCCCAGAATCGGAACTTATGCCTATTCATTTCTATTAGACGGGGGCCCATGTGAAGCTTCCTGCCTTGGGCCCCAAAATTTCTGTTGGCGCCCCCTATGGACAGCTGCACATCACACAAGAGCAGCACTTTTTTTTTTCCCACTTGTACCAAAATGATTATGTGACGCTGCCCAATCCTACGAGTATCACCGATTAAGAAAATAAAACTGGAGAAGAAAGTGTGTACGTCACAGTGGAGGTGAAAACGGGGGTTAAATGACAAAATGAGTCATCTTTAATCGACTATTTTCAAGACGCCAAACATGAATTGCTTCAAATACAATCGCTTCAGAGGATCAATGAGAAGAAACGGCTACAACATGGTTAAAATCTCTGAAAAGTCCGTTGTGCAGATTTAAAGGTGTTTGAATTTGCTGCTGTTGTCTCAAATATTTCTGTTATTTAACTTTAATCACGACCAGTCACTACGTAAAAACTAACCTAGCATCAATACTTGACAATAAGCATGAAATCCATAAAGCTGCAGTATGCAACTTTTCTGGTAGAGGTTCTGTTACCTTCTTCTCTCCTTATGTTACTGTTATTTGTCTGGAATGTTCCTCAGCGTGGCATTAAAGTCACGTATGTCCATGGAATCAAGCAAGTGATTCTGTGAGAGGCGAGAGTGCATGTTTGGGAGGAATAATAATGCATAAAACCCAGAAAAAAAAAGCTAGTTTAATGTCATACTGCGGAACTTTTCTGGCAAAGTAAAAACACAACAACAATTGGTCCGACAGTAGCTCAGCTGGTAAAGTTTTTGTCCACTGAGCCAAAGGTTCGAGTCCATATCTTGACATAAACATCATTGGCTGAGCGGTCAAAAGGTGGAAAAGTTACATAAAAAATCTGACATTTTACCATAGAAACAAGGTAGCATACTCTCCCCCAGGAAAGTTACGTAGTGTACCTTTAAGATGACTAATAGTATCTACAGCAAGAACGCAAATCCTTTTATTCATACTATGGCACATTTTATGAACAGTTTCCAAAGAGCCGCTCAGATAAATGAAGATAAGACGAGAGAGTGAAAAGTAAAAGAAAAAAATGCATAGAAAATGGTGAGATATGAAGAGATGAAAATAGAAAAAAAAAAAAATCTAATGAATAAGAGAAACAGTGGACCACGCACGTAACTACAGCAGCGTTTTGTCTTTCTGTGTGCTCGTGCCAAGCCCTCTCCAGACTCACGTTGTTTTCTCTTGTAGAAAGTGTTGAAGTCACAGCCTCCTCCCTGCTCCCCTCACTCTCCGCTTTGTTACTCATTGTGCCCCTGGTTGCTGCGGTTGTCGGTGCGTTACTATGGAGACGGAGACACATTTCAGATCGTGGTGAGTCTTCTGGCGTTTTTTTTTTTTTTCCTTTTCGTTTTTCGTTCTTTTTTTCTTTTTTTTGTGACAGCTCTCCGTGTTCTGTCTGTCTCTGGGCCCCTGTCGTTCGGCTGCCACGGTGATGCCGACCGTGATGTCCTCTGAGGCTGAAATGAGTCCTGCTCTTTGTTCCCTTCTTTTGGTGTGAAACGACGGGGCCTTTGGAGATTCAAAATGGCAGGATTCCACATTATGAGATGGGGATTTGAGCTGGGCCTGTCACGATAACAAATACAGATGATAAATGATAATATTGAAACTAATTTAAATTTATGCCACTGACACAACAACGTAAGAGCAGGTTTAAACCACAAAAACTATTCTAAATCTACAGTATTGTTAAAAACTCATGAGCTGCAAGAAATAAACAGCAGAATATTAGTAATTTGAATACAAGTTAGTACTGTTCAAATCTGATCATATTGCAAAAAGGTATAGGTACACGCAAAATATTGATCCAAACAATCATCAGAGAAGCTGCTTTTAATCTTTAATTATTATGAGTATTGATTTTAAATGTTTGTATCTTTGTACTTTTTCAAATTGTTCTTCTATGAGTGTCTTGAAAAGCGCTATATAAGTAAATAGTATTATTATTATTATTAGTTGGAACATAACACAATAAGAGTAGTAAAGTAACTTAAGTACAAATTTTATCTATCTGTACTTTACACGTTTGCATTTTAAAGAGGATACTTTTTACTTCACTACATTTGAGAGCAGTATCTGTACTTTCTACTCCACTGCATTTTTGAACAGAACTAAAAAGTAAAAGTATTTTTTTTACCTGTTGAAAAGGCTGAGGGTTTATTTTTAACACGTTCATAATTTGAGCAAAACAAAAATATACAAATAAAAACAGATTGAAAAAACATTAATTCAGTTGTTTCTATTGAACAAAATTCAGCTTGAATCTTTATCAAAATCACCACATTTGAAGCTTTATTAGACTCAAAATCTGCGCAAAAAACTTCTACTTTTTACTCTTTAAGTAAATTTTTAAACAGGTTTTTTGGTCAGGTATCTGTACTTTTACTTAAGTAACAGTTGAGTACTTCTTCCACCACTGCCTGTTCTTATTCCTGTTGAACCAGAAGTTGATATAGTAATTATCAGGACAGGTCTAACTGGAACTAGTTATTTATGTATTAAGTATTTGACAAAAAACAGTGTCCAAAATGTTCTATATAAATCAGTTGGATTTAGGGAGCACATTTCAAACTAAGTGTTAAGTGGTGTAATCATTAAAGAGACATCATGTGCTTTTGTCTGGTCTAGAGTTCTAATTTGACGATGCCGAGCGGCTGTGACCTGCTTTTTGTTCCCTCCTTTTGGCGTAAAACGTCTGGGTCTTTGGGGATTAAAGATGTGATGATTCCACACTGATGGGGACTAGGATTTTTTGTTAATTTTGTAGTACTAAGCAGTGGCTGAAGAGTACTTTACTTTTATTTCACTACATTTTTGAACAGGACTGAAAAGTAAAAGGTTTTTTTTTTTACCTGCTGAAAAAGCTGAAGGTTTATTTTTTAACACATTCTTAATTTGAACAAACAAAAATATACAAATAAATGACTGAACCAAGCTCAGACCAGGACAAAAACACAACACTAACTCTGTGTTGGCACCACACACTGTATAAAGAAGTGAACAAAGAGAGTGCGACGTCACCCACAGCGTTCGGCTCCGGTCAAATGAAGCTCATCGAGGCTGGAGCAGTTATAGCCGCTAATTTAGAGCTAAGTTCCATATTAGGAATTCTGACCGTGAGTATCACAGCAACCAAAGAACCAATCCAGAGTGAGGCTGTTGAAAGTAACGCCCCTTCCCGCTCACACCGCTGGTTTAGCAGGGACCGGACGCTTATGCAACGCTGTCAATCAAACCTGTTGCTAACGCTAATGGGAAAGAAGACGCCTGATTTGTCTGTTATTAATGTTCATATCTTGATTTACAGACACAATAGTGAAATAAAAAACCCAGGTTAATACGAACATTTAAGACCAAAATGAGTCTGACAGCAGCAGGTACAGAGAGAGGGGACACGAAAAAACAAAAAATAAACTCAAAATAAAAAAATAAAAAAATCAACTTAAAATAACAAAAACAACTCAAAATAACAAAAAAGTTAAAAATAAATAAATAAATAAACAAAAACCAAAAAACTCAAAATTAAAAAATTGAAAAATTGAAAAAATAAACTCAAAATAACTCAAAAACCCCAGGATCATGTAGAGGGTTAATACGAACATTTAAGACCAAAATGAGTCTGACAGTAGCAGGTACAGAGAGAGGACACAGTTTTTCAATAGAAAGTGAACTGCAGCCAGAGTTGATGGAGCCAGAAGCGTGCCCATGCTCACGTCCTATTTTGAACGCGGCTAGTGTGTTAGCTCTGTCCATTTATATACACATACAGTTTATGAGCGGCACAGTGTGAAGCCGCGTCGCCCCCTAGTGTTTGTACTACCCCCCAGTTTGAGAACCACAGTCCTGTAACATGTTGCGGTGTCATGTGAAACCAACAGCTGCGTGTGCCTTTAACTGCATCATCATGTTGTTCAGGTGTGGAGCAGTCTCTGTCGGTGCGCTCGGGCGAAGCTGAAAACATCTATGAAAATCCCGAGGACATAAGACAGGTGACGCAATCCCATACTTCCACTCTGATGAAATCCTTGTCTCTCTCTCTCTCTCTCTCTTTGCATCCCTCCACCGGGCTCTCCCCTCCTGTGATTTTGCGTCTGATTTGCAGTCTTCCTCCTCCTTCTGTCACTTGTTGTTCATTAAAAGTGTTTTCTGCGCTCTGCTTGTTTCCCCCCAGGCTCCTCCCCAGGGTTCAGTCTACATGGTAAGTTACACTGTACTGCCTTATTATACACAGCATGGAGAATCTCTTTGTTTCAACTTTATTTATAGGCTTCTGTAAACAGGCCGCACTTTAACAAGAAACAACACCGAAAGAGTGAACTGCAATTTGCAAAGCTCACAATTAGAACCAAACCTTAAGTATATACAAGTGTTTTAACATTCATTTCATGTAGTATTGTTTTAGAGCACAGACATAGACATGCACCAGTATAAAAAATGCAAAATCACTTCTGACAGACAAGAATTATTTGCTAATATTACTGTTGATGATAAAAAACACTTTCTTCAGACAATAGAATGATCTCTTGAAGCCGAGTTTCTTCTCTCAAACAGAAAACTCTCTGTTCCGCCTTGTGATGTCATCATGCGGTAATACAGGAAGTGCTCAACTACTCCACACACCTTCATTTCTAGAATCATTTGGATCATTTCAGCTCTGGAATTGCCAATATCGACTGAACTAAGGGTACTAAAGCTGTTAAAACTACCACTTCATGACATCACAAGGTGGAACAGAGCGTTTTGAGCTTTAGAGATGTAACAGACTGATAATAAAGTGTGACTCAAACATCAAAACACAACTCCAGGTCTGTTTTTGAGGAGGTAACAACATTCGAACATGATTTAAACCTCGCAAGAGTCCATTTTGTCTAATATATGACCTTTTAATATGGATATAAAACAGTAACTTTGTCCGATATAACTTCATAACTTTGCTATATTCCTGATTAAAAAAACGTGAATTATTCTGTGCATGTTTTTGGTGTAGTTGTAACCCAGCCAACTACACAGACTCCTGACTCCCTCCTTCACATCGCAGCCTGTCAGTTAATACGTCTTCCACCCCAATCTGTCAATGCCCAGACTGCTAAACCCAATGGCCATCAGCGCCCCTCTTACATTAGCAGTATTAACAAATCAATCTCATTACACACCAGAGGAGCATAAATCTGCTTTGGGACCAAGTGTTTACCCTTCCCCCTTTTCTATTATTAATGTCAGGATCTGAAGCCAAGAGGAGAGGACGCGGTCTACAAGGAACTGGAGCTGCACAAGGCACGAAGCATCACCTGTCTGTCTGTCTGTGTGTGTCTGTGTGTGTCTGTGTGTCACGTGTCTGAGTGTGTGTCTGTGTCTGCATGTGTCTGTCCGACCGTCAAACTCTGCTGTTACACTCCATGCACTCACACACATCAGGATTCTTCTGCTATGTCCATGTTTACAAAGTGTTGTCACGATTCTCAAATTTCAAACTTGATTTCTACAGGGAAAAGACACAGATTTTAGCACAATGATCTTTTAAAAAACTATTTTGTCAGACAACAGTGTGATTTTTAAATATGTAATAATAATATGGTACACATGACTATTTAAATAATTATATTGAAGACTTTAGCTCATTTATGTCATTTCTTTCTGTACCGATTCAGATTAGTAGCCTATTATGATATTAGCAGTCGACAGGGGGGACACAAGGGTCTGTTGTCCCGGGCCCCTGGTTCTTAGGGGTCCAGAATTTAAACCTCTGTATATTCATTTATATTAGTGGGGGACCCATGTGAGGCTTCCTGCCCCGGGCCCCCAAATTTCTTTCGTTAGGCCTAGATATTAATATCATTTACTATCTGGGTATAGAGTCTGTGAACAAAAGGTGTCAAGTCTGTTTGTGTTTATTTGAATGTTTTTTACAGTTTCAAACAGCTCTGCTTCAATAAATGTAGAAATGTCATTATATATAAAGATCTCAGGCTAAAGATCCAGACAAACACAAAACTAGGACTAAATCAGGACTAAATCAGGACTAAATCAGGACTAGACCAGGTCCAAACTAGGACTAAATCAGGATCAACATATCCTTCTGTTAAAATGGCCCAAATTAAGAAAATGATTTTCAACTAGGACTAAACCAGGACTAAACCAGGACTCAACAAGGACTAAGATAGTACTAAATCGAGACTAAACTAGGACTAGACCAGGACTTAACCATTATTAAACCAGGGACTAAACCACAATTAAATCAGGACTAAATCAGGACTAAACCAGGATTAATCTATGGCAAAATAAAATCCACAAAACTAACCCATGATTTGCAGAGTCTGTTCCAAGTAAAACCTGAAGTGGAGGAGATAAATTCTGACTAATGCAAATCTACATCTGCCACATAAAGACGGGAGGTTTGGTTCTTTCTGAGAACAGTCCTATTATCCAAACAACTGCACTTTGATAAGTGTAAAGTGTGCGCTCCTCAAACTGCACTTTCATTCAAATCAGATATATCAGGAAAATGCACTCAAGTAAGGAAAAAACAACTAAAGGTCTGAACCAGGGTTAAAGCAGGACTAAAGCAGGACTAAAGCAGGACTGAAGCAGGACTGAAGCAGGACTAAAGCAGGACTAAAGCAGGACTAAAGCAGGACAGAAGCAGGACAGAAGCAGGACGGAAGCAGGACGGAAGCAGGACGGAAGCAGGACGGAAGCAGGACTAAACCTAGGACTAAACCTAGGACTGAAGCAGGACAGAAGCAGGATTAAACCAGAACTAAACCCAGGACTAAACCCAGGACTAAACCAGGACCGAACCCAGGACCAAACCAGGACCAAATCAGGACTAAACCAGGACCAAATCAGGACTAAACCAGGACCAAATCAGGACTAAACCAGGACTAAACCAGGACTAAACCAGGACTATCTGTATATCACCACAGCAGATCTGATATTTCTACATTTCATTGCTCCACTGTATTTCCAAACCTCAGCTGTATGATAAACTGACAGGCGCTGCACTTTTGCTCTGTGTGCTGTTGTTTTTTTGCGTGGGTTTTTGTTTAGGATGAAACGTAAACGAAGAGACTGAGGATTTGTGTCTTTCCGCTCCGTGTTTCAGATATGAGCAGTGTCAGAGCTGATGACCTGCGCACGTCTGATCCTCCACCAGCTGTCACAAGCACTCAGGTCCCACAGCAGCAGAAGACGAAGAAGGCAACCGTAAACTAAAGAAAAATGAGGCTACGATGGCAATTCACATAGTTGTACTCACATAACATCAAAACTGGACTGGATCAGGACTAAACCAGGGCTAAACCAGGGCTAAACCAGGACTAAACCAGGACTAAACCAGGACTAAACCAGGGCTAAACCAGGACTAAACCAGGGCTAAACCAGGGCTAAACCTGGACTAAACCTGGACTAAACCTGGACTAAACCTGGACTAAACCTGGACTAAACCTGGACTAAACCTGGACTAAACCCAGGAATAAAACTGAAACCAGGACTAAACCAGGACTAAACCAGGACTAAACCAGGAATAAAACCAGGACTAAACCAGGAATAAAACCAGGAATAAAACCAGGAATAAAACCAGGAATAAAACCAGGACTAAAACCAGGAATAAAACCAGGACTAAACCAGGACTAAACCAGGACTAAACCAGGACTAAACCAGGACTAAACCAGGACTAAACCAGGACTAAAAACAGGAATAAAAACAGGAATAAAACCAAAACCAGGATGAAACCAGGACTAAACCAGGACTAAACCAGGAATAAAACCAGGACTAAACCAGGAATAAAACCAGGACTAAACCAGGAATAAAACCAGGACTAAACCAGGACTAAACCAGGAATAAAACCAGGACTAAACCAGGAATAAAACCTGGAATAAAACCAGGAGTAAATCCAGGACGAAACCAAGACGAGACAAAAGAAAATCAAAATAATGCTGCATTCACAATCCACATACTTGCACCCACATAACATCAATATACGGCAATTAACCCAGAACTCAGACTAGACCAGGACTAAACCAGGACAAGTGTGAACTCATCCACCTTAACCTTCTATAGAGTCTAAAGACACAAAATAATTACAACAAAACCACTGCCACATTTCATTTCTGTGTCTCTTGAAGCTTTCACTTCCATTTTTTTTGTTACTTAACCTTTATTTAAACAGGAAAGTCCCACTGAGATTACTAATCTCTTTTTCAAGTATTCTTCTGTCTTATTCTGTAAAGCACTTTGAATTACTTTGTGTACAAATTGTGCTGTACAAATAAACTTGCCTTGGCTATTTTTTACAGCCTTTTTGTTCTACATGTTTGCAATGTTATTTTAAATTCACTGAAAACAATTATTCAAGTACACTTTATATTTATTAAAGTATGTGTCTACCCTGTGACCCTGTGTTTTTATTGTGGTTCTGTATTATTTAATTAAGTCTCTGCTGTAACATGTTTTTATTTTGAAGCTATTTGCTGAAATATTAAAATGTGCTTTAATTAAAACAGTTTTGACTTTGCTTTGCCTTTTTGCAGTGTTTCTCAAACTGTGGTGCGCGAGCTCCTTCAGGTGTGTAAGTCATCTACGTCTTGCAGCGCATCACTACATCAAACTGGTATCTTGATTTACTGATGCTCAGGTAAATAACACGTGCACAACAGCACAGTGCAGACATATAGAGTGTGTGGGGACATATGAAGACTATGGACCAGTGTGGGGACTAACAAGGACGCTATTCAGACCAGTGTGGGGGCTCATGAAGACGCTATGTGGACCAGTGTGGGGGCTCATGAAGATGCTGTGCAGACCAGTGTGGGGGCTCATGAAGACGCTATGCGGACCAGTGTTGGGATTTGCAAAGACGCTATGCAGACCAGTGTGGGGGCTCATGAAGACTCTATGCAGACCAGAAGAGAATCCTCTTCACACACACACACACACACACATACGTGCAGATATATTGGGAGACACTCAGTTGATTGGCGTCTTGAAAATATGCAATTAAAGACTGCACAATTCAATTTATTTTTGTAATGTCCAAAATCGCAGCAGTTCCTTCTTGGGGCTAAACATGAGAAATTTAACCAACAAAAGTTAGAAAATCAACAATGAAGGAAAAAACAACTAACAAATTAATCAACCGAAAACAAGCTAATGAAAAAGTGTCCCAGAACATCCCCTGTGCTGAGACCCTCCTCCTCCGCAAGGAAAAACTTAAAAAAAATAATAATTAAAAAAAATGGGGGAAAAAATCCTGAAGGAGAGATCCACTCCCATGGACAGGCAGCTGCAGATGATGCTATAAAAACTGACAACATGCACATCTCAGGAGTCTCATCCCATCCTTCACTTTACCTGTATGGAACTCTTATCTGGGATAGTTCAGATACAGACTTGTTTTAGACCTGGTGGTACTTGGAAAGCCAAATCTTTTCTGATGGGACTGGCTAGCATTTTGGTATTGTTTAATAAAACTCTCTAATGTAACATCTTTTTATTGTGAAGCTATTTGCTGCATTATTAAAAAGTGCTCTAATCAAAACAGTTTTGACTTTGTGGTGTTTTGTTTTTTTTCAGTTCGCGCATTCGCCTTTTGATCCTCTCGGGCTGCCGTAGTCATTGCGCTGGGAGAATGGCCGGCTGGATGTGGCTCCGGTGTTTGCTTGGTCCTCATCTGCAGCGAATTCACCGCTCCCCGGACCAGCCCCGACCTGAAGGCAGACCGGGAAGGAGGGTACGCTAATCTCCTCTGTTTTGCGTTTATTTTTGAAGAGCAAACTGCTAAAATCTGCGTAGTTTTGACGTTTAAAGAGCAGCGGGGCCTCCGTAGCGGCCCCGGAAGTAACGACTGTTTTTCTTCACTGACAGATGCTTGACGCTGTTTTTTCAACCAAGATAGAACTCTCCCTTTAATCTACATGTTTTAGGCTTAGTTATCAGATAAACTCAAGCTGTTAAAGAAAACTGTCTTCTTGAAAAGCGTTGTAATGTCTGTAGTTCTGCTAATGCTAATGCTAACTCTAATGGTCAATGGAATTAGCTCCATTAATTAATCTCCATCACTGGACATTCCTGTCTGAAGGTGAATAATGACTACTTCACTAGAATACAAGTGGAACAAGTTGTACCGTCTGGTAGAACACGGAATAGACTTGATTTATTGAAGGTTTTATATATATATGGATCAGGATTGCTTTAAATTACCTTTTAAAATGTACAATTTTCCCCAAAAAAACATGAAATAGTTACATATTCTAACCCATGTATTTTAAGTTAACTGGCCTTAAATAGGCAAGGCAAGTTTTTTTGTATCGCACAATTCATACACAAGGCTAAAATCACACAAATCAAAACATAAATAAGCACAAATAATCATCATAAAATTAACATTAAAACAGAAGAGTGCAGAATAAAAACCTTTCATAATAATTAAATAAACAAACAAACAAATGTGTTGGACCAAAGGAACAAAAGCCTTGTACATGCACTTCATCCAAAAGTGAACCATGTGGTCCATATATCTGTCTGTATTAAAGACTTTTATATTCTGTACAAAAAAATAAATAAGGTAGAGTCATTTATTTATAATATTTAAGCAATGCTTTTAACACTCTCAAGTACTGCCAAATGTTTGATATTTTAAATTGTTTTTTCAGGGATGGAACTACCAACCTAGTGGATTAGAGAAACACACAGACAGCATCCTCGGCTGGGTGAGTGATTATTCAAAAACACAACTTTAGAATTATAACAGGTTGGATTTGTATTGTGGTTTTACAAGTTTTTCAAAGCTCCTCAGAACAGGTACAGCAGCAGTAAAGACACTTACAGTACATAGAATAAAGAATTTTCAAGACAAAGCAAACTTATACAAAAACACACACACTAACACTAACATACAGGGCTCAAAAGTTAACCTACCCAAACAATTTATCAATACTAAATACATGAATCAGCAAATATAAATAAATAGAGAATCAGGATTAGAAGTGACTACAAATATGCTTAAGATGTTCTAAAGCAGCATTCCTGAACAATGGGGAGGAAGTCCGAGAGCGGACGGTTCCAGTCAGAAGGGGTTTTGTGTTCAGATGTATGTTTATTTACTTCTTTTTTCAAAGTTCAATACCATAGCAGCTATACTTTGAAAAATTCTATGTTCAGCGATATCTTAAATATTTCTGGCAGTGAGAGCTAATCCTCGTCAAAACACATTTGCTAAGTCATGTTTTTGTGCCTTCAGGCTTCTGCTCTGTGGTCTCTGTCATACTACAGTTCTCCTCTTCTGCTTTGCTATCTGTACCGCAAAGGTAGGACAGCTTTTGTTGAATAACTAATGCTGATTAATATTTAATGATCTTTGTTTGAAGAGCTGCTTAAAAACAACCACAAAGTAACTTTGTTTTGAATTGCTGTCCTTTTTGTATAGTAAAATTAAAATGGTTTTGGGATGAGGGGTATTTTAAATTTTACATGAGAATATTCTATAGTTAGTTCAGTATGTCATGTGTACTTTATGTATATATTTTTTGTGTTAAATTTGTTTTAGTTGTAAGTTGAGTTTAACTTTGAAAAAATCTTTTAATTGCAGCTTTATAAAATACATTTATTGGTAAACTTACCTGGGATCCAGAACACACACCTCTTTAATACTTCAGATGTGAGTCTGGTCACCAGTCTGGTGTGATTGACAGGTGGCTTAGCCAATCAGAGACACCCATGATCCGCTGTATCAGGAAAAAATAAAGGGCTTAAAAACGTGGTGGATTTCTGTAGAATCATTGAGCGAAGCTTAAACTCTGTTAATCTGAAGTGAGAGAAATGTGATTTTATTTGTAATTTATTTGTGACCAATGAGCTTCTTCGTTTCACTTGTCACTGAAAAAAAACAAATCTGATTGGACGATGACTCTTGTCTGGGCTTGAGAAGCAACAGAGGACATGGGGACCAGACTGAACTCAATCTGTATAAAATATACACAGCGATAATCAGTCTGGATTTGTCAGGCAATTGGTAAAAACAAAACAGAAACAAAATACACTGCGTTGTACAATTGCTGGGTTTCAGACATCACGACATTCAACAGGCCAATCCCATTTAATAGAGACGGGGGCAGCTAAAATGTTAAAATGCAGATTTTTGGTCTAATACAGTGAGTTCTTCCAGTCTCCAATAGACATGATCAGGTTCAACATTTACCTTTTGAATATTTCCTGACAAAGTACAGTGTAATCAAAAGGAGAAAGTGGCTCTTGCCTCTTATCTATTCTAGAATAATCTGCACGCTGCTCTGTCTCCAATATAAAAGTTTCAACAAAGTAAGAATAATATTGCTGCACTTGCCGCTGTGTTTACTCAGAGGAATTTTTCATTTTCAAAGAACATCGACTTGTTTTTTTCATTTATATATATAATTTCTATTTTGTTCAAAAACACAGATTTTCTACATTCCCGTTGCTTGTCGGCTGTGGATTACCCCAGAAGTTATATTAATAAAAGTTAATCAAGTGCATCATCCAATAAAGGCTGCATCAATAGAAAATAATTAGATGTGGTAATACGCTTGTCCTTAGTGTATAATCGAGCGTCTGATATTGATCTGTACACATGGTTGTAGGCCAGTATTGAGACTGTGGATCTCAGTATTGGAGCTGGGTAATGAGGCTTGGGCCTGATAGAAATAGAGGAGGAGAGGATATCAATGTCGCTGTTGTTTTTCTGTTTGTTTATTCAATTCAGTTCAAGTTTATTTATAAACCACATTTAAAACGACTTTGGCCGAACCAAAGTACTTCACATAAAAGTCAACAGAAGTCAAATACACAGATGACACGATACAGGAAAAGTACAATAAAACACCTGTATATCCTGTGTAGTATTAAATGCCAGGGAGAAGAGGTGGGGTTTCACTATAGTCTGTTTTAAAGACTGAGAGGATCTGACAGGCAGAGGGCGCTGTTCCATAGTCTGGGCACTGCCACAGAAAAGGCTCTGTCACCTCTGGACTTGAGCCCGGCTTTGGGCACAGGAGCTGATCAGCTGACCTCTGACCTCAGGGCTCTGGGTGGAGTATAGGGCTGCAGTAGTTCCCTCAGATAAAGGGGAACCACATTTAAACGCAGGAACATTTTGAATTTAGCTGATATGAAACAGGAGCCTGTGCAGATTATACAGCTCAAGATTTATGTGCTCCCGTCAGCAGACGAGCAGCAGTGTTCTGAACATTCTGTGAACGCTGCAGGAGCCCAGGTCCAGACCCACAGACAGAGAATTACAATAATCCAGATGTCACATTACAAATGTGTGGATTGCTTTTTCAAAATCTACCTGTAGAAGGTAGAGCTTTACTTTAGCAATGAAAAGAGCTGATTTATGACAGAGCTAATGTGCTTGTCCAGTTTTTTGGCCAAATACCAGAATTTCAGTTTTATTTTGATTTAAGTTCATAAAGTTTGTGTTCAGCCAAGTCTGCACATCCTGAGACAGTCCTGCAGAACTCTGACTGTGGTCTGGCTGTCATTGGCGTCACTGGGAGATATATTTGAATATCATCTGCAAAACAATGAATTGCCACATTGTGCTTTTTAAAAACATCACAGAGGGGAAGCAAGTACAGAGCAAAAAGGGCCGGCCCTAATGTAGAACCCTGGGGCACACCGTACTCTAAGAGACACACAGAGAATGAGGACTAGGCTCACAGAAAAACTACTGTCTGACAGAACCGACAGAGTGCTGTACCCTTAATGACCACACGTCTCCAGGCGGGACAGACGTTTGCCCTGATCCACCATGTCGAAAGCAGCTAATAAGTCTAAAAGCAAACGAACTGCAGATTTCCAGAGTCAACAGTTAAAAGCAAGTCATTAAAACGTTTAAAAGAGCTGTTTCGATACTGTGCTGGGATTTAAAACCAGACTGGACATTTTCACCGGTTTCGTTCAGATTAAGGTAAACCTGTAGTTGGTCAAATACAACCTTCTCTAAAACCTTAGACACAAAGGGCAACTTGGAGATGGGCCTGGAGTTAGAAAGAATATTTGGATCCAGATTAGACTTTTTGATGAGCAACTGGATCACAGAAAGTTTCAGGACAGTGGGAAAACAACCAGACACTGGAGACAAGTTCACAACATTAGCGATATAAGATCCAATAGAATTAAAACATCCTTGAACAGACGATTTGGAAAAAAAATCTAGAGGCTTTAGCTGTTGAACATTTATTTTCAAGTCTGAGAGAGACACTGGCTCAAAACACTCGTTACATGGATTTACAAGAGACTTCAAAGCACCGAAAAGCATCTGAGGCTTGTGGCAGTTTGTTGACACCAGGTTTGATATAAAAATACATTAAAGAACTTTATCTACTCTCTCATATTTCACAAGTTTATGTAGTTTATTCCTACAGAATCCAGACTTTGGGACCCGAGGCAATCTTCATTTTATTAAACATTTGTACTGATATAATCCTGTTTTGATCCCAGTGCTGGTCTAGTCCTGTTCTACTCCATGGACTATGGAGCTGCACCACAGTCTCTTTTATAAATATGAAACGCTGGGTTACTCCTCTGCTCCTCTGTTTGACCTTGGTCTGTGTTTCAGGTTACATCTGCAGCAGTAAATTGGTTCCCGTCAGTCAGTACGTAGGCACGGTGCTGGTGTGTCTGCTGGGAGTGGCCTGTATCAGAGGTGAGGCCACATATTTTCAACACAAACGCTTTGGAGTAAAGTTCACAGATGACATCAGATCATTTTAAGCTGCCTATATTTTAATTCTGAGATGGATAGGTCAGAATTTCACGGTAGATTTGCTATGTAAAGGTCCCGTATTACGCAAATTAGACTCTTGTGAGCTGTAAACCACTTTATAATGCTGTTTCCTTCTCAAAAAACAGACCTGGAGTTGTGTTTTTTTTCATTCACAGATGTTTGAGTCACACTTTATTATTAGTCTGTTACATCTCCAAAGCTCAAAATGCGACGTTCCACCTTGTGATGTCATGAAGTGGTAGTTTTCAAGTTAACAGCTCCTTTTACCTTTTAGTTTAGTAAAAATTGGCAATTCCAGAGCTGAAATTATTCTAGTGAAGGTGTATGGTAAATGATAAAAGGTCACATTTTTATACAGTTGTCCCTCAGTATATCGCGGTCTCGCTGTTTCACGTTTTTTTTTCTCCAATTTCACATGCTTTTTACCGCGTATGAACGTGCATTGTGTTCTGCGTCCTGATTGGCTAAGGGACCGTAGATCATTGACAATCAATCTCTGTGCCGTGTCTCCTGTACAGTACAGAATGTGTTCAGACAAATTTACATAAACGTTCGATCGACACTACAGCGGAGAAGCGACAAGACGAAGATGCAGAGGAGCTGTGAAATACACGCGAGTCAATGAATGAATTAAATGACAGAAATGTGAGAAAATGTTAACGCCTGTGTGAGAAAAGTGTATAAAGTGTGTGGTGAGGGGTTTTAGAGCTACAAAACATAGAGAATAATTGTAAAAATAAAGCTGATACTTCACAGATTTAGCCTATTGCGGTTTATTTTTAGAACGTAAACGCTGCGATAAACCAGGGAACACTGTATAGCGCGTTTCTACCTTCAAGACACTCAAAAAGCTTTACATCAAGGAGCCACTCACACATTCATACACCGGGGGGTTAAGTGTCTTACCCAAAGGACACAACAAAGGCATTTATTTGTGGGAGCGAGACTCGAACAACCAACCTTCGGATCAGTGGACAAACATCCCAACTCCCAACTGAGCCACCGTCGCCCTGTGTGTGTGGAGTTTAAAAACACAGGAGCGCATTTCCTGTGTTAGCGTTTCCTGTTTGAGACAAGAACTCAGCCTAAATCTGCAGGGTTTGTGTGTTAAACATGTGTAAATGAAACGAAACACAACTCCAGGTCTGTTTTTGATGAGGAAACATTAGCACGGGCCCTTTAAAATAGATGTATCCCCCATAGAGTTGTACCGGCCCCTGCCCTCCATCTGGAATTATGACATTATGAATCTAGACTGTCATGAACAACACCTATCCATCTCTCCGTTATCACAGCAGGCCTCATGTACACAGCTCAGACGGAAAGTCATTAACATTGAAAGACTTCCACAAGGTCCACAGCAAACACAGTGTGAATACTAAACACACCCTTGAGGCGCCGATACCAGCTCAATATTTCTCACTTTTATTTGTGGGAGTTGCTTTTATTTATTTGCTCTGTTGCATTTTTTGTTTTGTTTCTGACCCAAGGCTGGGAAAGATGGAGGAACTCGGAATATCTGCAGTTTATTTCTATTCTGGAGGACACCAAGAGCAGCCACACAGCATCGAACAAGGTGAGTACGGTGGTTCGTCACAAAAACACTGGAGCAGATGTAAAGTGATGTTTTATAGGGTTGGGATTTTTAATAATTAATAATCATAATTTATTTCTCTGTAGAAAAAACTGCGGTGTTACGACTTTGACTTCTCACACTGGCCCGCAGATTTCAGTTGGGCGGAGGTTAACAATCCGTAAGTGTTTCTAATCATATTTATAACCATATAACTCCCCCGTGCTTTGTGAATCACTGGCCTCATGGTGAGCACTCCTACTCCATAGCAACATAGTATTTTCCATGTTCTCTCCGTGTCTCTGTAGACCTCTCTGGATGTTCTGATTTCCTTTCCCTCTGCCATACAACCACAGACGCGTACATTAGCTCAGATTAAATTCACTTGGAGACCTGGAGTGTTATATAAAGGTGACGTTCTTGTGAAAGGCACTTTATCTGATTTTTAAAAACATGAAAAACAGAACTGGTTTGTTTTAAATGCTCCCTCACTTGCTTTACGCATTCAGAGCATGCTAATTATTCACCATGATGTTTATAAGTGCTTTTTACAACTTTCAGACTCCACAGCGGAGTTTTGTCGTTACGGTTATACTAATAATTAGCATGTTAACCACGCTCTTTCTTATTCTCTAACAATGAACGCTCTAAAATTACATGCAGACTTATTAAACTTAAACAATAAATCTGTAATACACGGGAAGAAAGTGTGTTCAGGGCCTTTTAATATTTTAATGATCTGATTTTGATTTTTGATTTTTGAGTTTAGTTCAGAGTTGACACCTTTTGTTGTTCTTGTCACTGTTTATTTTGTTGTTGTTAATGTAAATGCTTTTGTATGTGACATTTGTTGCTATGACGACGTGTTGATGTGAAGGTTCTATTAAGTTTTAACTCTATAGCGTCGGATTCAGTCATCGCTGATAAACTCACGGTTGCGGACTTTCCATTACTGTAACTCAGCAACCAATTGTGCTTCATGTAAACCCAGACGGCGTCTCAAAGCAGAGGCATGGGGCTCTTTAAATATGTTGCTGTCATTACAATTATCTGCCTCTGTCGTCCCTCGAAGATGACGAATGATAGCGCAGGTGCCGTGGGGATTTTACCAGTTATTCAATGTGTCAAAGAAAAAATATGGATGGATTTGTAAAATAGAGGTAGTTGTGTGAAAAAATGCAGTAAATTCTGATTCCATAAAGTGTGCACTGTGCCTGAGACCTACTTAGCATAATCATTCAGCTCTTAATGGCTGCTTTAATAATCATAATGATGGCTTCCACTTGTAATGCGCTTTTTCAAAGCCTCTCAAAGCTCTACACTATAGTCATTATTCATTTCCACACTTGGTGATGGTAAGCTACTATTGTAGCCACGACAGAAGCGAGACTGCCAATCTGCACCATCGGCCCCTCCGACCACCACCTATCATTCACACACACCACTTTCATACTAGGCAATGTGGGTGAAGTGTCTTGCCTAAGGACACAACGACAGAACTTGGTCTTTGCCGGACTCGATCCTCCGACCTTCGGGTTGGGACCAACACTCTAACCACACCTATTGGCATCCTTTCTAGATATATTGTTCTCTTTGTTTCTTTTGTTTGCTTTGGGTCTGAGGATGGAGTTATAAATGGGGGAAAGATGATTCTATTGGTCAGTTACCGGTCTGTTTTGGTCTAGTTGAGACTGCTCTTGTTTGGCGTTTGTTTTGGCGTGAGTTACGGTCTACTGTAGCTCTTGTCTTCCGAAAATAAACAACCGGAAGAGATTTGGCGTGTTTCGTTACACCAGAAGATATACTTGCTAACATGCCAGTTTTTGATGTGGATTTCAGACTGAAACACAAACTTTTATAAACTTTACAAACTTTTTGAACTGTCCCTTGTGAGAGAAATTGATTTTGTTCATTTGACCCTTCCTTGAACCAGTGCCTCTGTGGGCAACGCGTCAGGAGCCCAGGGGCCCGTCTCCATCTCTCATCGCTGTAGGATTACTCCTTGTGGACGTTTGGGTTTTGGGGGGAAAATGCAGTGCAATCTCTTCAGCCCTACATCTGCGGGTGTGTCAGATTCTAGCATGTACTGATATAATCCCCCCCTCAAGTATTGTCAAAGAGAAAATGGGCTCTGGACGGGAGCTCAAACATGTTGATCGCAGAAATAGTGCCCAGCTGACCTCCTATGAAGCCTACATATATCTGCTTAAGCCTCTTTTCCACTGGTGCTCTTCGCTTGGGACCTTGGAGCGGGTTTGTTTGATGCGGCTCCTTCCTTCTGAGTTATGTTTCCGTTCTCCCGACTCCGCTATGTGAGACACTGACGTCACCCAGACATTACAAAAGTTTTCTTAAGAAATAAAACAGAAATCATATTTGGATTATACTCGTAATTATAAGCCTGAGTTCAGCACTTCACAAAAAGACGTTTAGTTTGTGGCACTGAATCTAGCGTAACATAAAACTCCTTACAGTTTATCGTCCTCTTTTTTGGTTTTATTTCACTTTGCTGCACTTATACGGCACGTTTTAACCTCCCTTTATGTAATGCAGTCGTGTTTGGCTCATGTTAGATTCATTACGCACTGGGAATAATATAGTTTAGATGTTTATCCGTGAGTGCCATGCATCGATAAACGGCATCTAGTTAGCATTTGGTGAGAGATTATTACTTCCTGTTTATAGCTGCGTTTTGCCGTCTGGAGTGTGCGTTCTCTCTTGCCCAATCATGTCGTTTCTTATGTAGCCACGCTTTAGCTAAAGTGATCCATACCGTGCTGGTGTCCCCTGTGAGAGCTAGTACTCTCCGGGGGTCGGTACGGTTCGCTTTAAACAGTGGAGACGCTCGCTGCCAGTACCGATCTGCTCCAAAGTGAACCAGTGTCTTTGTTATTTAAATATCACTCAGTATATCTGTTTAATCCCACAGTCGTCCAGGTTTGGTCAATAATAAAAGACAAAATCAAATCCTTCTGGAGAAAAAGTTGTACGAGTGAAGACGTTCAGCTGCTCATCCAAGTTGCTTCAGCATCAGTTCCGATCAGATTCCTGCTGGACGCTGCTTTATATCTGTCTAAAGGGGAAAGGGAAGTTAAAGAGCCAATTTTTGTTAGGAAAGACCATCCATTTTTGAACAGGAATGTGAGACTTAGACATCATTTATCTCCTATTTACAACTCCATCCTCAGACCTAAAGCTAAACAAGGAAAACAATAGTGCTAGCCAGTATGCTAATGGGTGTGCTAATAGGCAGTATGCTAATCGCTGTGAGGGCATCCATTAAGGACCTGAATGATTATGCTAAATATGACTCAGGCACAATTCACACTTGTGTTGTTCTTTAGACTTGGCTTACAAACATTTGACTTTTAACAACGCATTTATTTTGTGTCACTTGTCAGTTAAAAGAAATGTTAAAACCAAACAACACAACAACGCACATTCATTACATGTTCTAGCGGCTCTTACAGGTCCACCAGCGTGTTGTACGTGAACTCCACTTTGAGCCGTGCCCCCACCAGTCTAACAAACAAGTCTGTTAGCTTCAGTGTTGTTAGCTCCTCCTTCAGACGGATAAGAAGTCAGTGTCCAGCAGTAATCTGACCAGAACTGACGACGAGCAGCCAAGCGTCTTCACTCTAAAACTTTTTGTCCAGTTACAGATTTGAATGGTTTTCTTTTACTATCATTCAGTGTAAATTAAATGTCTCTTTCTGCGTGTATCTCGTTAACAGAAAACTCTCCAAAGCCGGTGTGTCTCTGCTGAAGCCTGAGCCCAGACTGAGAGGAGCGGGGGACGGTCTGCTTCACTCCATGCGCTCGCTGCCATGTCACATCGTCAGGTGAGTGTTACACTGTTCAACCCTATTATAGTCACTCACCTGCAATATACTCATTATGTCTGCAGCCGTGACCTTTAGCGGCTTCAACACACGGCAGAAACAGAACATCTACATGAATGAAAATCACATGAATGCACAGTGGCAAGAAGCTAGTTTAGATTAAAGCTGCACTCTTTAACTTTTCTGGCTGAGGTCTGTGTAATCCCTCAGTCGTCCAGGTGGGTTCCATAGCAAAAGAAAATGTAATTTTTTCAACTGGGAGAAAGTTTTGGTGTGAAGACTTTTATTTATATATATATATAATGGACATGGCTAACCTGCTAGCCGCCGCGTTCCAAATAGGGATTGAGTTTAGCTGAAGCTTCCAGCTTCATCGACTCGGACTCCAATTCACTTTCTATTGAAAAACTGTCACCCCTCTCTCCATAACTGCTACTATCAGGCTTGTCATCAATAACAGACAAATCAGGCACCTTCTTTTCCCGAGGCTGCTCCTGACAGAATTAGTAACGGTTTGACAGCAGTGCTAAGCCCCCTGCTAAGTGCAAGGAGGGAGGCGAGAAGGCGCGTTACCTTCCACAGCCTTGCTCCAAATTGGCTCTTTGGTTGCTATGATGGTCGCGGTTGGAATTCCAAATCTGGAACTTGGCTCCAAACCCACCTCTATGACTGCTAGCGCTGATGAGCTTCATTTGCCTGGAACCGAACGCTGTGGGTGTCATCTGTTGAGTCCAGGTCTGATCCATGGGAAAAGAAAAATAAACTCTGTCAACTGTACAAATGGAGTAAAGTAGGAGTAGGAGTGAAGACGTTTGGCTGCTCGTCCAAGCTGCTTCTTCAGTTCTGGTCAGATTACTGCTGGACACTGCCTTAGTCTATCTGAATGGAGGAGCTAGCTACACTGAAGGTAACACAGCTGTTTGTTTACAGTTTCTCTTTGTAGGTTAGGTCTATTGTGCTACCCGAAGTGTGTGCACTGTGCCTGAGTCCTACTTAACATAGTCATTCAAGACCCTAAAGAGTGATTTCACACCTGTTAACTTTCTGGCTAGCTCTATTGTTTTGTTTGTTTCCTTTGGGTCTGAGGATGGATGATGTCTAAGGCCCTCATTCCTGTTCAAAGAAGGATTCTCTTTCCTAATAAAAATAGCTTCTTTATCTCTCCTCTCAATCATTTCTTTTCTCTGGCTCAGATATGAACCTCTCTCTCTTCTTCTTTCGTGGTCAGTGTCTTTGAGATGGAGATGAACAGCAGACTGTGGTCCTGAGCTGCTCTCTCGACGGTGTTGGTTCATTCTCTTATGAAGTGGAGTTTAGTTTCTGTAAGGCTCACTTCAGTCCTCACTGGTCACATCACACTCCCATAGTCTACATCTTTATTCAGTCTATGGTTTCAACCTCCAAGTGGCTTCTTCAGCTCCGGTTGAGGGTCCACCACCTGTTTGTCTCATGGAGATCTTATCGCTTTGCCTGTAATGTTCCACAGTTTGGCATTAAACTTATCCGTCTTGCAGTTATTCAGTTACGCGTTTTAATAGCTAAAATGCATTAAAAACAGGCATTCTTAGTTTGAGCAGGGTCGCCTCTCCACAGATTGGCCTGCGGGTGTCATTTGCTTGTCATCGTGGGGGATAGATGTGTTTAATGCCATGCTGTGGAACATTCCTGGCAAAGCAATAACATCTCCCAACCACCAGAAAAGTCACATAGTGGATCTGTAATTTAATATGTTGGTCTACATTTTTTTTTTTTTTTTGAATTTTATTATCTATCCTGACAATAATGTGTGTAGTTTCGCCAATTAGGTCACAATCACAAACTGTGTGAAGAAGTGACTGAATGAGTGTGACGTCACCCTTAGCAACGCTGTCAATCAAACCTGTTGCTAACGTCGGGGAAAGAAGGCGCCTGATTTGTCTGTTATTAATGTTCATATCTTGATTTACAGACACAATAGTGAAATAAAAACCCCAGGATCATGTAGAGGGTTAATACGAACATTTAAGACCAAAATGACGAGTCTGACAGACGCAGGTACAGAGAGAGGACACAGTTTTTCAATGTAAAGTGAATTGGAGCCAGAGTCGATGGAACCGGAAGCGCGCCCATGCTCACTTCCTGTTTGTAGCGCGACGGCTAGCAGGTTAGCTATGTCCATTTATATAAACAGACTATGGTTTTACCCTTGAAAGTTAAAAAGATATTGAAATTGGTGAAAAATACTTGGTCTAAACATCAGCCCAAACAAAGCATATTATTTAAAAAAAAATCTATTTTTTGAAGCTACTTTTCTTCTTTTTTGCCATGTACTTTTGCTCATAAAAGTATCAGTCTGCCATGTCGTTTTATTCGCTTGTGTTTCAGTTATTTAATCGCACACTCGTTCGGGAGGAGGATGCTGTACCCTGGATCTGTGGGTCTGCTTCAGAAAGCCATGAGACCCATGCTCCAGCAGGGCCAGGCCAGGTTAATAGAAGAGGTACAATTGTTGATATTTTTGTTCAGACAGTGTTCGGTTCACCACTTTATACAAATTAATGTCAGTCATTTCCAACACTGGGCAGAGGTCCATCCAAGGCTTTTCAGAATGATTAAAAAAAACAGGACCATTGCCTACACAAACCTAAAATCTACAAATGTTTAACGCCGTAATAATTTCTACATTATGAGACAGATTAAGGCATTCTTATCTTGTTTTATCTTGTTATTTTGTCAGTTGAAAGGAGTTAAATCTACAGGTTTAAATATGCTGTACCTGATTTTTACTGTCTTTTAAAAACGTGACTAGTGTATTTTTTCTCTGTAAACCAGGGACTGCAGATAGAAATAATCTGGTGCAGAACATCTCTGTTTTATGCTTAATGTCTCTGTACATGGTCCCTTAAATAAAGACTAAACTAAACTAGACTAAAAACGGAACTGCTGTAAATTTTGGACTATTGGGCGCACCTGCATTTAAGCCGCGCCAGCTAAATTTGAAAAGAAAACTGAAATATAAATATATAAGCCGCACTTGAATATAAGCCGTCTGTTTCAAATATGTTGTAACTTGAGATATTCACACAGAAAGACGGTACACAGAGGTTTTTTGAGTTATAATTTAGGAAAAGCTTTGCGCTGTGCTTGAAAATCTGCAAAAAAAATCTCCCACGTTTGTCTAACTTTTGTGTTTATTGATAGAGAGCGCCCTCCGGTGGCCAGTAAAAATCTATAAATTAGCTGCACTGTTGTTTCGGTCGCAGGTTTCAAAGTGTGGGGAAAAAAAATAGCGGCTTATAGTCTGAAATGTACGGTAGTTCATTTTAAAGGGTTTGCAGTCGTCCAAAGTTATTCCTCACTTACTTTAGGCATTCAGAACATCCTAATGATTCACAGCAATGAGTTTAGAAGTGATTTTCACAAGTTTCAGAGAACAAAGCTGTGTTCTGTGGTTACAGTAAAGCTGAAAACAACAACTAGCATGCTAACGCGCACTTGATTCAGATTCCCAGACAGTAAAAACACTATAATTAGATGCAGACTTATTTTGTAATGGAGAAGACACATTTTGCTCAAAAACATGGGGAAAAATCCAGTATAGCCCTTTAAGATTGCAAGTTTCCCAATCTCCAACGTTATAATTAATTTGTTCAACATTCAGTGTTTTCTGTTTTTTTTTTTTTCAGAAACAGGGAAGAGTTTTATTCATGGGTTTCAGAATGATGAAAAATGAGGACCATTACCATAGCGATTAACAATTTAAAACAAAATCTATCTTATTAATGGGGGAAAAGTGTTGAATATAACAGGCCACTCCAACCTGAAGTTATTATTAAATTTTAGAAAGTTATGAACGCAGCCTATCCACGGGTCGACGGTGATTAAAAGCCATAACGATTGACAATTTTAAACGAAATGTATCAGTCCTCAAAATGGCGGCGTGTAACAGGAAGCTGAACTCCACAAATTGAATAACATTGCTGTTCCAGTCACGTCTCTGTTTGTATTTTCACAGTACGATGGGCAGAGGAACAAGCTGATTGCCTGTGATGGTAATGAAATCGACACCATGTTTGTGGACCGGAGGCGGGACGGAGCCGAGGAGAACGGGCAGACTCTGGTACCTGTCTGATGTGATTTGCCGTTTGCCGTGATAAGTCTGTATTTGTAGTCCGGCCGCACCAGGCTCTTCACTCAGAGTTTTGTCTTAAACTTCAGGTCATCTGCTGTGAGGGAAACGCAGGGTTTTATGAAGTTGGCTGCATGAACACTCCACTCGAAAGTAAGAAACCAGATTTTTGTACAATGTTACGCCGTTTTCTGATCTCGGTTCTGTTTCTGAGTGGTTTTAATATTGTTGTTTTTTTCTTAAAGGTCCAATATTACACAAAATTGACTCTTTAAGCTTTAAGCCGTGTTATAATGTTACTTCTTCAAAAACAGACCTGGAGTTGTGTTTTGTTTCATTCACACATGTTTAACACACAAATCTGCATATTTAGGCTGCGTTCTTCTCTCAAAACACTCTGTTCCACCTTGTGATGTCATCGCGGGGTGATACAGGAAGTGCTCCACTGTGTTTTTAAACTCCACACGCCTTCATTTATAGAATCATTTGGATCATTTCAGCTCCTGGAATTGCCAATTTCTTACTGAACTAAAGGTAAAAGGAGATGTTGACTTGAAAACTGCCACTTGATGACATCACAAGGTGGAATGTCGCATTTTGAGCTTTGGAGATGTAACAGACTAATAATAAAGTGTGACTCAAACATGTGTGAATGAAACAAAACACAACTCCAGGTCTGTTTTTGACGAGGTAACAACATTATAACATGACTTAAAGAGTTAATTTTGTGTAATATTGGACCTTTAAGAAAAAAGAAATATATATTGAAACCACTTGGGACATGGTAAAGCCACAAAAGTCCGAGTGTATATGAGTAAATCTACTTTTTAATGACTTCTTCCAGTGTAAATACGTGCTGAAACTGATGTCAAAATGCCTTCTTTTCCATCTGCCGTTTTAACTCTTGATCTGGTTGTGAACAGGTGGCTACTCAGTCCTGGGCTGGAATCACCCCGGGTTTGGAGGAAGCACAGTAAGTTTACACATTAATCTTATATTTATATTCCTGCATGTTAAAACAGTTTATTAATGTGCGCTTTTATGTATTTTTCTTCAGGGAGTTCCTTTCCCTCAGAATGAAGCTAATGCCATGGATGTAGTGATCCAGTTTGCGATTCACAAACTGGGGTTCAAGGTGGAGGACATGGTCATATATGCGTGGTCCATCGGAGGATTCACAGGTAAAGAAAAAACACTTATCCTGTGGTTTTAGAGCGACGACAAACTGGCAGCGTTACCGTAGTGATTAACAATTCGACACATAAGACTATAGCTGTGGTGAAAGTGGTGAAATGTCCACAAAATGTTGCCTGTAACGGGGAGTTGAAACCCATGGATCCTCAAACACACGTCATGAAATTAGTGAAAGGACAATATGGCAGAAGTTAATGATAATGCGACCCTTTGATAATGACATGTTGTATTCATAGACTGTATTTATAAATGGACATTGCTAACCCGCTAGCCGCCGCGTTCCAAATAGGAAGTGATCATGGGCATTCCGTGTTTTATTTTGTTTGTTTTTTTTACTACTTTTTACATTTTCTATACTCACAGAAGACATTAAATATATGAAGTAAGATATATGGAGTAAAGAAAACAAGTTAAATAGCTCTATTAAATGTTGTTGACATAGCAAAGGGTGGATACTTTGAGGATTTGAATATATATATATTTTTTTTAAAGTACCGTATTTTCCAGACTATAAATGTCACTTTTTTCATAGTTTGTCCAGGGGTGTGACTTATACTCAGATGCGACTTATATGTGAAATTATTCAAATGTATAATTTCACAGCGACAGTCGTGTGAGGGGCTCTAGGCTCCGGAGTTGGTGGATTTGTTCAGAAGTGACACCGAGGATGAAGAATTCAGTGGATTTATTGATTTGGAGTGAGATCCAGACTAAACTTGTTGCTTGCTTTTATTCTTTATTTATCTGATTAACTGTTAATATCTTACGTTAACAAACGAGACACGTGTTCAGTTCTGTCTGTGCTTCATGGAGCTGAATAAATATAAATGTGTTACGTTAGCGTGATGTACTGATATTCAGCCTGTTGGTCTCTATTTTATTCTTATTACTATAACTTGTCTTTAAAGATAAAATGTCTGTTCTTTGTCTTGGATTTTGTAAAATAAATTTCCCCAAAAATGCGACTTATAGTCCAGTGCGACTTATATATGTTTTTTCTTCATTATTATGCATTTTTTGGCTGGTGCGACTTATACTCCAGAGCGACGTACACTGTCTTTAGAAAATACGGTATTTAGAAATATTTAGTTTTTTCTTTACTACATAATTCCATACATCTTACTTCATATATTTGATGTCTTCTGAAAAAAGAAAGCTGGTGCATTTGGTCACGGTGATCAGACTGAGTATTGCATTAGCATATCGCCCGCCCTCTTCTAAAAGTATGTAAATTCATTCATTAACTCATGTTTCCTGTTCCAGCCACTTGGGCGGCGATGTCCTACCCGGAGATCCAGTCTGTGGTTCTGGACGCCTCGTTTGACGACCTGCTGCCCCTGGCTCTGAAGGTCATGCCTGACAGCTGGAGTGAGTGTTGGGAATGTACCAAGAAAACTCTGGTCTGATGCATTTTGACTATGTTTTTTGGAGTTTTTCACCATTCACTGACCAATTCAATCAATTAATCACAATTTCTTGGATTCAGTGTGATTAAAGCCACAGTATGGAACTTCTTTTGTTCACAAAAGTAGACTAAATGAAAAGAGTTGATTGGAGTTTTAGATGCAGACAGCGTGCAGTGGCCTGATTTTGTCCCAAAGTGCTGCGTTTTAGTGCTGATTCTAATTATTTTTATTTGTTGATGATGTTTTTTCATTAAGCATGTTTTTATTACACTAAAAACAGAAAAACATGCATTCTTACTCCGAGCGGGCTTGTTTTTCCACAAACCTGACTCTTATTTGGCTTGGAGGAGGATCTGCCACATGCTTGTTTTCATGGAAATGTTCCTTTGGCTATAATCTTAGACAGTGTGACTTAAAACAAATCTATTTCTATGAATACTGTTCCGACGTTTGGTTTAAACCACAGTCTGTGTAAAGAAGTGGCCTGAGTGAACGTGACGTCACCCACAGCGTTCGGCTCCAGTCAAATGAAGCTCATCGAGGCTAGAGCAGTTATAGCGGCTAATTTGAAGCCAAGTTGGATATTAGGAATTCTGACCGCGAATATCAGAGCAACCAAAGAGCTGATCTGGAGCGAGGCTGTTGAAGGTAACGCCCCTTCCCGCCCGCACCACTGATTTAGCGGGGGGTAGCCACTTAGCAACACTGTCGGTCAAACCTGTTGCTAACGCTAACAGGAGCGACCTCAGGGAAAGAATGCGGCGTCTGATTTGTCTGTTATTAATGTTCATATCTTGATTTACAGACACAATAACAAAATAAAAAACCCAGGATCATGTAGAGGGTTAATACGAACATTTAAGACCAAAATGACGCGTCTGACAGCAGCAGGTACAGAGAAAGTGAATTGGAACCAGGTTCGAGCTGGAAGTGCACCCATGATCACTTCCTACTTTGAACGCGGCAGCTAGCGAGTTAGCTATGTCCATTTATAAATACAGTCTGTGGTTTTAACTTGGTATTTCCATAGAATTACACAGACGATGTCCTCGTTTTCGAAAAGTTCACCCAACGAGGAACTTTTTGTGCTGCAGTGTGTTCTCGTCTTGTCAAAATGTCAAGATAAAACACTTAATTTAACCTATTTTAACTTGTCAGTTAAATTGTTACTTCCTGAAAGTTTTTACAATAATCTCACTATTTATACTTTCCGTCCAGGGCCTCTAGTGCAGTACACCGTGAGGACGTACATGAATCTGAACAACGCGGAACAGCTTCTCAAGTGAGTCTCATGGTGGACGCAGTAAACACAATAACGACCATTTATTTTTTCTATTGCATTAATCTGTAGCTATATTTGCCTTCAGATACCAGGGACCAGTTTTATTTATTCGGAGAACTAGAGACGAGATCATCACAACAACGTAAGTCAGACATAACAGCCAAATTATGTTTTTATTTCACTGAATACAAACCCAAGATGCAACATATTTGGTGTAACTGTTGTAGAAAGTGTAAGCTTGTTTACCGACTTTGAGGGAAAAATATTGTGATTTCTGTTATGCTTTTGTTGGATACTATACACATTTTAAACATATTGACTTATTTGTTTGCAAAGAAATGCTTAAATAACTTGGAGCCTTTACAATTTAGTTACAATAGTGATTTAGATTCAGTTGAAGCTGCATTAATAACCCCTATAGACAGATCTGTGAATTTTAGCTGTTGTAAAAACAACATTGCAAACGTCAACAGAAATTATTCACACAGTCAGCACATTCACTCATGAGACAGAGAATGAAGAACTTTTGTTTTACTCTCACATTACGTCTGCGGTTCCTGCTGGTTTTTCTTGTAAATGAGTGAATTTTGAGTTTCGTTCCATGGCCAAAGCTCCTCGTCAAAGCTTTGGATGGGAGAGCGTTGGGAATACGAGGTGCTACAGCGAGGCACCGGTGGCTCTAGAGCAGGGGTCTCAAACTGAGATTGTCTGGGGGCCACAGGAGGCAGAGTCTGGGTGAGGCTGGGCCGCATCAAGTATTCCACAAAAAAAATAGCTTTGTTAAACTCTCAAACGTCATCGCTGTTTTCAACATACATGAAGAAATATGCCAGTTCTTGTGGATTTTATGGATGTACATCGTTATTTGTTGAATCTTTTGTGACGGCGGTACACAGCGCGAGTGACACGTGTGTTTTCATATTTTCCTGCGGGCCACAAAATATCATCTCACGGGCCACAATTGGACCCTGGGCCGCGAGTTTGAGACTCCTGCTCTAGAGCAAACTGTTGTTGTGGAGAAATCTATACCTATCTCTTGATGAATAATAATAATTTTGCGAAACCTGGTGAGTTATGACGTACAAAAAGGTTTATTTTTGTTACAGTCGTGACCTGGACACAGACTTAAAGCGTTCCCAAGTCCAAAGCAAGTCTCTGCAGTTTTTCCCCCTCAAAGTCTCTGCTCTGAGTATTTATACCAGAATGACAAAGATGCATTACCGTATTTTCTGGACTATAAGTGTCACTTTTGTCATAGTTTGTCCGGGGGTGCGACTTATACTCAGACGCGACTTATATGTGAAATTAGTAAAATATATAATTTCACATCTTCGTTATTGTTATCTGATTAACTGTTAATATCTTACATTAACAAACCAGACACGTGTTCAGTTCTGTCTGTGCTTCATGGAGCTGAATAAATATAAATGTGTTACGTTAGCATGATGTACTGATATTCAACCTGTTGGTCCACATTTTATTATTATTATTATAACTTGACTTTAAAGATAAAATGTCTGTTCTTGGTCTTGCATTTTGTAAAATAAATTTCCCCAAAATTGCGACTTATAGTCCAGTGCGACTTATGTATGCTTTTTTCTTCATTATATGCATTTTTTGAGCAACTTATAGTCTGGAAAATATAGTACACACATTTCAAAGCAGAGTGATTTTTTTTGTTCCATGAGATAATGAACTTTTACACCTGAGGCCAGATAAGATTACAAAGGTTTTCCTGGAGAATGGGACAGAGTCTTTGCACGTTAAACTCACACAGATCAAATGCATTTACACAAAGACGTATGGTAAGAATATTTCATCACAAAATTATATAAGATCGGCAGCTTCCCTTCTGTCAGTCTGCCTCAGGACAGCTGTGGCTAGAACAGCAGGTTACCATCGAGTGTGAATGAATTAACAATACAAGAAATGGTAAAGCGACTTTGAGCGTGCGGAAAAGAGCTAAGAAAACGTATAAAAACCAGTATGTGAAACCACTGCACACACTGCATCTAATAAAAATGTACTTTATGTTTAACACAGTCACAAATCCTGAAGGTAAGAGTCAGAGGCTGGGACTCGCTGTGCTCGCTGTTCCACTGTGGCATTCACTTCACCGTCTGAAAAGCTGTTCTTACGTCGTGCACTTGCCTGAAACTTCATGCATGTAGGCGGACAAAATGAAAAGAGTTGCACAAAGAAAAAGCCGTACGTGTCACAGAGGCTGGACTCATCTCTATAATCACTAAATCGACTTATCGTTCAGTGTATGAACTATGGAACTATGGGATTCTGGAGGCAGGTTTTATCATGTGGACTTTTTCTTTGCACGTTTGGTTATTTTTTGGCTTTACGATCAGATTTTAGCTGTAAAAGTTTGAATTAATAACTTGTCTGACTCATTACAGACTCAAACTGACGATTAAAGTGTTTCATTCTGATGTTTATTTCTTGCAGCTCATGATTTTTCTAACAATATTATGGATTCAATGTAGTTTTTGTGGTTTAAATCTGCTCTTGCGTTGTGTCAGTGGCATCGTTTATTGTCTATACTTACCGTGCAAAACCAATGATACTTGTACGACAGTTTGAGGAACACAGAGTGAGATGAATTTAAATACATTTTAAACGTGGGGCATGTTGTTTTAACCTTTACTTAGCGTGAGAATAATTGAATTGGCTTTACTCATTACTGAAGTACTCCACACACAGTTCTCTTGTTAAGCTTTGCACAAGTATATTTTATAAACTCCCACCTCACCTCAATTTGGAGGTGAACACAAATATTTGTATTCACCGCAGCAGCTCGGGAAAATGTCACACCTGCAGCATCCTCCGAAGTTCCACCAATACGACCGGCTCTAATTAATGGTTGTCATGGCGATTATTTCTTTGTATTTTCAAAAAGCTTTGTTTTGGAGAGCAGACGTCGGGAAAGCAGGTTTTAATATCCCGTTTTTCCTCGATTTACACCAGGTCATGTCCATTTGTAATCGAGATTATTAATGTAAATCAGAGTTTTGAGAATAATTAATGCTAATGCTATGCTAATTGGTACTGCAGTGAGAATGTGATGGCGTCATACTGCCAGATGGGGGCGCAAGAGCTGGTTTTGCCTGTGGATAACGTTATACTTTGACGTGAAATATCCAAAAGGTAAATTCACAAATGTAGAATTGAAAATGGCGTTCAATAAATGATAATATTGAAACTAATTTATGCCACTGACACAACAATCCAGAGCAGATTTAAACCATAAAAAATGTTCTAAATGTACAATATTGTTAAAAATCACGAGCTGCAAGAAATAAACAGCAGAATGAGACGCTTTAGTGGTTAGTTTGTGTCTGTAATGAGTCAGACAAGTTATTAATTCAAATTTTTACGGCTTAAATTGCCAAAAATAGCCCAAAAATTCCCTAAAAATAACCCAAAAATTTCCCAGGAATGCCAAGAAAAAGTCCACATGGTAAATACAGACCCTAAAAAATATTGTTCTAGCGTTCATGTACAGAATGATGAGTCTGCATGGTGATAATATACATTTTTGCTGCCCCCGTCTAAGGCTAGGTATCATTTATATTTTGCGATACTATACATATCTTGATACATAGGCCACAATACGATACATATCTCAATACAGTACTTTTTTTGATTCGATATGATAATATATATTTGAAATTGAATCGATACGATGTAGTGAAAAATAAAGGCTTTCGTAACACATAATGATCAGCCCCATTTTCACAAAAAATAAACATTAACGGAGCCTTTATCTTCTGTTTACTGAAGATAAATGAACATAAAGTGCGTTTTTTTTCCTAACTAGAAGAATACATCAGACTGTTTCATTGATCAATATCACTCATCCACAGTTTATACGAGCTCCACATTTATATTTACACAGAGACATGTGCAGTTTAACGACTCTGAAGGATCACAAAACAACTGTGATGCTAAAAGTTTTTGTCCAACCACTTTCTGCGCAAAGATAATAAGAAATACACCTGTTTAAATCATCAAAACAGTGAATAAAATGTCAAATGTTCGGCATAAATGAGTTTCTTTCCTCTAAACAGCCACATAATACAGCTGTGACAGAGTAATTTGGTAAAATATACAAAAAATACATTGATACAGCAGCTCACGATTTCAATACTGTATCATTAAATTAAACAATACGATATATCGATATTTTTTTATTTTTGCACAGCCTTACTGTCTGTATTAAATATTATTGGCCTGTAGAATGTTGACGTCATCTGAAAACCAACAATACTGGACTTTATGTTAGCGAACGGTTTTGATGTGACCGTATTGGAAAAATATTGAAAATGGGACTAATTTGGACCTTTACTGAAAAGTCTTGGTATTTTAATTTAAATATGAGTAATGTAACGAAATGTACACTATAACTTACATTTCAGTGGTTAAAAGAATCAATAACTAGACATTGGAGTGACAGTGGTTCAGTTGGTCGAGCGTTTGTCCACTGATCTGAAGGTTGGCGGTTTGAATCCCGCTGTTGTTGTGTTCCTGGGCAAGACACTTAACCCATCCACTATGAATGAGCGAGTAGTTCCTTGATGTAAAGTGCGTTGAGTGCCTTAAAGGTGGAAAAGCGCTATAGAAAAATGTGACCTTTTACTATTTCTTTTTTAGGCTGGCTAGTGTGTTTGTTTTACTTATGTTTTATTTACTTGTTTAGTTTTGACTTATTTTATTATTTATTTATTATTTTATTTATTTATTTTATTATTTATTGACTTATTTATTAGTTTTGACTTATTTTATTATTTTTAATCATTTTAGATGTGCCAGTGTTTCCTCTGAGGAGCCCTCTGCACCGGGAGCTGTGGTTGGCTGTGGCTCGTGGGCCCTGGCTCGTGGGCCCTGGAGGTTTGGTCTTGACCTCATCTCTTCTCGGGGCCCTGGGCTGGTGTCCTGTGGCTGTGGGTGACCCTGTTCCTGGTGCAGATGGTTCCTCTGGTGGCGCTCTCTCTCTCATCTGGTTCATCTTTATCCAGCCTATTGCATTAAACATATTTTAAATGAAACCAAGGTATTTTAACATGTGTTGAGGTGGGGGGTGGGAGTGTGTGTTGAGGTGGGGGGTGGGAGTGTGTGTTGGGGTGGGGGGTTGTTTGGTTATGTTTATTGATGTGTTGGGGTTGGGTTGTTGGGCTGTCGGGTGGCTGGGTGGGTTTGGTGGGTGGGACTGATTTTAATGCTTTGTAAAGCACTTTGTGTTACTTTTTTTTTGTATGAAAAGTGCTCTATAAATAAAGTTTGATTGATATTTTAACTGGGACTAAAACTATTATCCAAACTGGATTTCAGCTCCATGTTTAGCTGGGATTAAATACACCATATTTGTAGTTTTTACTCAATAGTTTCGTCTTGGTGTTTGTCACAGATCACATGAAAAAAAACGATATATAATTTTTGTTTTCCATGTGATTATAATAACAGTATAGACAGAGACAGGAGAGGGGAGACAGGAGTTTACAGGAGTTTACTTTTCTATAGATTTCAGTTACGTGACCTTTTGGTGCCATTTTGAGGACTTTTATCTGTCGAAAATACAGAACATTTAGTTTTGAGTTGTTTTTTTTGCATTGCATTAGCGACTGACCTGATGTTCTTCACTTTAAAACTAACGTAATCACCTTGTTCTTGTTCTGGCTGTTGATCTTGACAGTAAATATGTTCTTTATGAACTACAGAGCTGTTTTAAAGCCTCCCAAAGAAAGGGGGCAGTGTTGAGTTGTTGGTTACATGAACACTGAACATTTTACACAAGTCAACCTACTTTATATCAGACTTTAGAGGCAAAACTTTTCTCAAAATGGGATTAGCGCTTAACCAAAAGTGTGAGAAATGGACTTTAAAACACATTATAATGTATTTACCTTTCCACCTTGTGATGTCATCAAGTGGTAGGTTTCAAGTTAACACCAACCTTTTTTTTTACCTTTAGTTCAGTAGAGTTTGGCAATTCCAGAAGCTGAAATGATCCAAATGATTCTAGAAATGAAGGTGTGTGGAGTTTAAAAACACAGTGGAGCACTTCCTGTATCACTACACGATGACATCACAAGGTGGAACGGACTGTTTTCAGTTTGAGAGAAGAACTAAACATGTGTGAATGAAACAAAACACAACTCCAGGTCTGTTTGCGACGAGGAAACAACATTAGAACAGATCAGAAAACAGCGTGTATTTTTTTCGTTGTCGTATAAAATTGTATCCGTTAATTAAGTTGTACAATTTTAATATCGACACAATATTAATTTCAGGGGTCCAGAAGACATCATGTCCAACAGGGGCAACGATCTGCTGCTCAAACTCCTGCAGTTCAGGTGAGTTTTTATCAAATATATTTTAAAAACAGTCGAAATGTTTGTGTTTATGTTCTGTTTACGTACTTTCATGATTCCCTTTTCTGTCCAGATATCCTAAAATCATGACAGACGAAACCATCCGAGTCGTAAGGCAGTGGCTCGGAGCTTACAACTACTTAGAAGAAAGTAAGTGACATGTAAACGGTGTCTCTGGGTGTTGAATGGGACTAGTCTATGGAAAAAAATGAAGCAACTATTTTGGGTTATGATTGAAATAGTTATTTTTTCAAGCAGATATTTATGTACAGCCGTAGACTTCTGTAGAATCTCTCTCTTGGCTTTTGTTCCTGGTTTTAAAAGGTAGAACAAACACACATGAAGTACTCAACATTAATACTTAAGTAAAAGTACAGTTACAGAGGTAAGTTGCTCAAGTAAAAGTATCACATGGAAAAATCTACTGAAAAGTATTTAAGTACATGTTTAAATATAAAACAACCCCTTAAATCAAATGAAAAGTACTTTTATTTTTCAGTCCAGTTCAAAAATGTAGTGGAGTAAAAGAAAGTACAGACACTGCTCTTAAATGTACTGAAGTAAAAGTAAAAAAGTATCCGCTGTAAAATGTACGTAAGTAGTATTTTTAGGTATCTGTGCTTTACTTAAGTACAGTGCAGTGGTCCCTCGTTTATCTTGGAGGTCACGTTCTAAAAATAACCCGCAACAGGCGAAATCCACAAAGTATCAGCTTTATTTTTTACATTATTCTCTCTGTTTTTGTCTGTAAAACCCCTCACCACACACTTTATACACTTTTCTCACACAGGCGTTAACATTTTCTCACATTTCTCTCTCGTTTAAACTCTCTCAAAGTTCAAACCTTCGTAGGCGTCTTTGTCGGTGCAGAACGTTTCATCGACATTGTGGGTTTTGTCGGGGAGAAAACAAATTGCAAACGTACAGCACTTCAGAGTCACACTGTCAGTCCCTTAGCCAATCAGGACGCACGACACAATGCACCTTCATACTCTGGAAAAAAAAAAACATGTAAAATTGCACCAAAAAAAATCCATGAAACAGCTCGACCGTGAAAGGTGAACCGTGATATACGGAGGGACAACTGTACTTTACTGCTTTTACTTCATTACCTTTCTTTTCTTTCTTTCTTTCATCATCTTTATACAGGTTAACGGAATGAGATCACTTGGGCTCTTTATCGTGGATGTTCTGTTTAAAATACAAAAGAGACAAGTATATAAGTCTGTATAAACATTAAAAACAGGAGCAGGTGTGTGGATAGAAACTCGTTACCAGATTCTTAAACTGTCACCTGCGTCTCCAGTTTTGCTTTTCCTCAGAGTATTTTTCATTTTACCTTTACTTTACCTTCCACCACTGCCCATATAATTATAAAACTCAGAACCAAGTGTGATATATATTTTTTAAATTCCACTTTCTTGTAATTACCTGGAGTGATAATCGTAGCTTTAAAATGTGTTTTTCTTGTTGAAGTGTCCGTGTACAGCAGATATGAAGTGGATGACGACTGGTGTGTGTCGGTGCTGCAGTCGTATCAGACGGAGTGGGACGTCCCGTTCCCCTGGAGCGTCGGTGAGACTTATCTTTTTTTCATTTTTGATAACATTTTTTAATCAAGTGTTTATCATCTGCAGTTACACAGGTTGCAGTTTCATTATATTTTTCCCCTTTTTAAACCCCACATCTCCACCTGTTTTCCCCGAGATCCTCTTTTGATGGGCATTTATAAAAAATATATATAAATACACAAAAAAAACATAATACAATGTAAAAAATAAATAATAATAATAAATAGACAAAATCATGCCCAACAGACAAAAGGATTATATATATATATATATATATATATATATATATATAAATATAAATATAAATAAAATCAAAGGTAAAATACTAAAAATAAGGCTCATTAAACTTGAAGTGTATGACAGGTTTTTATTTCATATTTTGAGTATTTTGTGGGTTAAATACATAAATTGTAAATACAGACGGTGTTTTTACATCGATCGAGTGTCAGTTTTCTGAAGAGAAGTTTAAAATTGTGTGAACTGGAAGCGCGGCAGAATTCTATTAGACTTTTCATTTACCCGCCTCTTTGGGCTTTAACGATTTATGAAAACACCTTAATTGTGTTGAGTTAAACATAATTAATTATTTCTGAGTCCGCTGTCCCTCACGGTTGCTAGGCAACAGTTATGGAATTTTAATATCGTTAAGTTTAATGTCATGGTTTACAAAGAGGAAGTCAAATCATGAACCAAAACTTGATAAACTGAACTTTTTACCAAAATCCTAAACTAATCTTAACAAAAACACAAAAAACATGCCTGAAGTGGGTTTTATTTAATCTGTGTATGTTTGAATAATCTAGTGATCTTCCTCGAGCTCTATTTGAAAACTCTGTATAGTTTTCAGTAAATATAAACACCTGTGATACAAAACAATACACTACAACTTCACAAACCTGATGTGCAGTAGTTTCATTAGCGGGATGCACGGTGATTGAAATGTGATAGAGCTCTGAAGGGGGAGGGACTTAGAGCAGGGAGCGAAGGGAGCGGGGAGTTTCAAACGAAAATGAAACTAAATTATTATAATAAGTGATAATAAGTTGTTTTAGGTGAATATAGCAATTTGAAAACAATAAAAGGAAAGATGGAGCTCTAAATATCTTATGTGTACAGTTAATACTCCATAGAAGTAAAATACCTCCTCTTTAATACCCCACAGAAGTAAATACCTCCTCTTTAATACCCCATAGAAGTAAATACCTCCTCTTTAATACCCCACAGAAGTAAATACCTCCTCTTTAATACCCCCTAGAAGTAAATACCTCCTCTTTAATACCCCCTAGAAGTAAATACCTCCTCTTTAATACCCCACAGAAGTAAATACCTCCTCTTTAATACCCCACAGAAGTAAATACCTCCTCTTTAATACCCCACAGAAGTAAATACCTCCTCTTTAATACTCCATAGAAGTAAAATACCTCCTCTTTAATACCCCACAGAAGTAAATACCTCCTCTTTAATACCCCATAAAAGTAAATACCTCCTCTTTAATACCCCCTAGAAGTAAATACCTCCTCTTTAATACCCCATAGAAGTAAAATACCTCCTCTTTAAATGTCCTATATCACACAAAATGGATTCTTATGAGCTTTAATCCATGTTCTCCTCAAAAACAGACCTGGAGTTGTGTTTTTTTTTTTCATTCACACGTTTGAGTAACACTTTATTATTAGTCTGTTTCATCTCCAAAGCTCAAAACGCTCTGTTCCACCTTGTGATGTCATCAAGTGGTAGTTTTTTTTTTTCCAAGTTAACACCTCCTTTTACATTTAGTTCAGTAGTTTAGATATTGCAGGACTGAAATCAATCCAATCCAAATGATTCTATAAATGAAGGTGTGTGGAGTTTAAAAACACAGTGGAGCACTTCGTGGATCACCACATGATGACATCACAAGGTGGAGCTGAGTGTTTTCAGTCTGAGAGAAGAACTCAGCCTAAATATGCAGGTTTGTTTGTGTGTTAAACATGTGTGAATGAAACAAAACACAACTCCAGGTCTGTTTGTGTCGAGGAAACAACATTAGAACAGATACGTCCACTTTAATGTAAATATAACGTCCACTCTACAGACCTGTTGTTCATGTTTCCAGGTGAGGACATGACTCCAGACGGCAGACGGCAGCTCGCTCTTTTCTTGGTAAGAACGTTGTTTTTAATATAAACTTCAGTGTATATATATATTTCTATTAATTAAAGTTGTCGTTGTTGTATTTCAAACTTCATAAACATGTTTTAAATAGTGTAATTTCTGGGTCAGATCTGCCATTTAACCAACAACCTTCATTTATAAACCACATCTGAAAACACTTTGAGTAACGAGGCTCAGGTGGCTCAAATCTTAATCCCCTTCTTCAATAAACTCCCCTTTTTTAAGATCTCCCTCCTAGTGCAGACTCGATACTCGATACCAATTCCAATACCAGGATAATGATAAAAAAAACACTTTTAGACATTAGAATGTGGTTTTCAACATTAAATAGTAGTACTTTCTTATCTGTGTAGTCCCTCAGTACAGGAGGTTCCATATTGGTCCATGGGCTGCACGATATCGAAAAATCAGCTGGATCATATACATATATCTGCTTTCAAATATCGATTCAGCCGATATCCTGATTGGACATATACACTGATGTAATAAGACGATTTTCAGGTTGTAATTGGCCCAAAAAACTCCCAGAATGTTTCAACTTTTGGTTTTTCAAAGTTGTTCTTTTGTAGTTTGAGATAAATAAGTTACGTAACACATTCAGGTCAGTTTTGTTTTGTTTTATTTTAGTTTTCAGTCTGGTCTCAGCTGGTGCTTAAAGCCATAATATCGAAATCGGTATCAAAACTGAAAAAACTGGGTCGGTGCCTAAAAAATACTACTGTGTGTCTTAAACTTGTTCTGATGCAGCTCAAGATCATTCAGGAAAGATTCATTTCTGTCCTGAGAATGTGACTTTTTTAGTATCGATACCTGCTCAAATGAGTATCTAGTTTCGATACTAGCTTTGGTATCGATTATCATCTGATTTTCGACCCAATCTCTTCTTACAATCTAGAACAGTGTCGTAAATGGACTTAAAATCAAACACTGCGAGCTTTATTTGAAATGTTTATAATATTTTTCAGCCTAATCTTATAGAAACACACTTAATATTCTCATGTCATTCATTCAAAACAACTATTTTAATATTATCTTTGTTTCGTTTCCCACCTGCTCTCGCTGCATTATTCATGTCGACCACCTACAGCTCCTCACTCGCTCTTGGACGAGGTGGCTGCTGACGTGTCTTGCCCAAGGACACAAAAACATATTTAATAATGCATCAGTGTGTTATAGCTTAGCGCTTTTCCAGGAGCTCAACATCATTTTACAATTTCACGTTTCATTTCATACTAGAGTTGTCAAAAAGTATCGAAAACAGGCTTTAAATCGATATTAAAGCTAATATCGAAACTAGACACTCATTTAAAGGGATATTACACTAAATTAACTCATGTTCTAACGCTGTTTCCTCCTCAAAAACAGACCTGGAGTTGAGTTTTGTTTCATTCACACATGTTTGAGTCGCACTTTATTATTAGTCTGTTACATCTCCAAAGCTCAAAATGCTCTGTTCCACCTTGTGATGTCATCAAGTGGTAGTTTTTCAAGTTAACTCCTCCTTTTACCTTTAGTTCAGTCGAGATAAGTGGCAACTCCAGAGCCTGAAATGATCCAAATGATTCTATAAATGAAGGTGTGTGGAGTTTAAAAACACAGTGGAGCACTTCCTGTATCACCACACGATGACATCACAAGGTGGAACAGAGTGTTTTCAATTTGAGAGAAGAGCTCAGCCTAAATCTGCAGATACAAAACACAACTCCAGGTCTGTTTGTGACGAGGAAACATTAGAACAGATCAGTAAACGGTGTAACAGGCTCAAGTCTCAACACTGAAAAAAAATCACATAACTGGATGAAATTTGTCCAGTCCTGAACAGTTTCATCTCGAGTTTTATCAGAACTAGAGTAAGAGCACATGGGGGGAATAAATAAATCCCATTATTGTTGAAAATTGCAATATTGTCTTAAAAAAAGTGCTTGTAAAATTATAATTTGAGTATCAAAATTAGTACCGAGTGTCCAGTCTGTTCTTTCTCTAAATTGTATCATGGACGTAGCTAACCTGCCGCCGCGCTCCAAACAGGAAGTGATCATGGGCGCACTTCCTGCTCCGTCTCTCTGTCTCTGCTGCTGTCAAACACATTTTGGTCTTAAATGTTCGTATTAACCCTCTACATGATCCTTGGGTTTTTATTTCACTTGTGTCTGTAAATCAAGTGTTGGCACCAGGTTTGATCGGCCTTTTCCAGACTCTGTGGTGGCTCTACTGTAGCCACAACTGCCCTGGGGTAGACTGACAGAAACGAGGCTGTCCATCTGCACCATCAGCCCCTCAGTCCACACTCAGTCACACACACACTCACACACACACTCACACACACACTCACACACGAGAAGACGTCTAATCTTAATCCCTCTCTCCAATAAACCCTATTTAAACAATTTGGTGGTTCCTCCCTCCTCGATCCAGGAGAGGTGCAAAAAGCCTCTGCTATTCTTAGACGTCATTATCACAGAGGAACACTTTCTGCGTTGCCGTAGTAACCGCCTCACCTGTGCTCTCAGGTTGACTGCAGTAATATATTTCACCGAGCTCCCTCTTTATTGAAGTCATTTAACACCAAACAAGTGGAGTGCCATCAATTACACCTAATGCTGCTCCCCTGGTAATGTCTCTGAAGAGAGCTTTGTGTGGGCCCCCGAGAGAGAGAGGGGGAGAGGGGGGAGAGACAGGGAGCTTTGTGTGGGCCCCCGAGAGAGAGAGGGGGAGAGAGGGAGAGAGAGAGGGGGAGACAGGGAGCTTTGTGTGGGCCCCCGAGAGAGAGAGGGAGAGAGGGGGAGCTTTGTCTGGGCCCCAGAGAGAGAGGGGGAGAGGGGGGAGAGACAGGGAGCTTTGTGTGGGCCCCCGAGAGAGAGAGAGAGGGAGCTTTGTCTGGGCCCCCGAGAGAGAGAGAGGGGGAGAGAGAGAGGGGAAGAGAGAGGGGGAGAGAGAGAGGGGGGAGACAGGGAGCTTTGTCTGGGCCCCAGAGAGAGAGAGAGAGAGAGAGAGAGAGAGAGAGACAGAGAGAGAGAGAGAGAGAGAGACAGAGAGAGAGAGAGAGACAGAGAGAGAGACAGAGACAGAGCTTTGTCTGGGCCCTGCGCTACACCCCTAAGACGGGGGAGAAGGGGAAGAAGTGGGTGAGAGAGGAGGGGAGAGACGGGAGGAAGAGGAGAAGAGAGAGGAGAAGGATAATAAGGAAAAGAGGAGAGAAAGGGCTAATAAAATCAAGTCGTGTGCTCTTTGTTCTCTGGTCCCTGGAGTCAAACCGATGCTTAAAGTTGCACTTGAACTATTTTAATGGATTCCTCTTTGCCTGGAAAGTTCCACAGTATGGCATTATAGCAATGTGTCTGTCTTGTACGACGGAGCATAAGGGTCACTTAAATAAAAAAAATTTTGCGGGCGCTAAGAGAAAAAGTCGTATTTTTCTGAGTATAGTCTGCTGTGTGAATGACCAGTGCTTTGTGTTTTATGGAGAATTTGGAGCATTTTGTTCAGATTCACTTTGAACTGAAAGTACGATGAAATACTGTGTCTTTTATCCCACCATCACCGCACTATCATCAGTATAAGTACTTTGAAGGGACACTGCAAGTATTTGAGTTTGTTTAGTCGGAGGAACCAGACAGATTTGGAAGAAACTGCTACATCTGAACAAAATGCTCCAAATTCTCCATAAAACACAACACACTGGTCACTGATTCACACACAGTCGCCCATATTCATAAAAATACAACTTTATTTTTGTAATATTGCGACTTTTTTTGGCTTCGACTTTATTCTCGTAAAATTACAACTTTAATGTCGAAATGCTACGACTTAATCCTCGTAGCGCCCGCATAATTTTTTTATTTAAGTGACCCTTATACTCCGTCGTAGTCTTGTATTTATTCAGTTACACGTGTTTATTGGGGGTTCACTTCTCCACAGATACGACCTGTAACTTGAACAGGTGATGCCATCTCCAAGGAAACAGTTTGTGGCATTAAACTGTTACTATTGTAGGTCTGGGCATTTCCACGGAGACGAGATTCTACCTGAAAAGTGACACACTGCATTTTAAAATAACTTTGTTCTGACTTTGCTCTGGTTTTGTCGTCTCTTTAGGCGCACAAGTATCTACACAACTTTGAGACGACACACTGCACTCCTCTGCCCGCCTCCGAGTTCCACCAGGCGTGGAGACTGTGAACGAAGAAGAGGAGGAGGAAGGAGGAGGTAGAAGAATGAAGAAGAGAGAGAGGGAGGTGTGGCAGAAAACAGCAGAGGCTTAACACGCAAAAGGAATATCCACAGTGTGAAATTACGTTAAATATAAACATGTTTTTACACAACTAGATGGAAATTTACCTTGAAATAACGATAAAAAAACAACAACTAGTGACCACAAACGTAACCGCGGCTAAGCTAACATCACCTGAATGTTCTATCTTTGATTTAGCGTCAAAATGAACTTTTACTTTCAAACTTACGGTATTTTTGCACCATAACAAAAAATACCAGCGCCGTCAGAATTGCTCTTTATGGAATTTGTTTTTTTTTCTTTGTACTACTGGGGAACGTTTGGGTATTTTTCTGTCCTACGAAGAAATACGAGCCGTGGAGGGTTGAAAAAATAACTTTCATGACTCATTTTAAACACAGACGTACTAGAATCACGTCTAATTCTGTTTATTTATTGCAGTGGCATAAATTAATTTCACGTTTATCGTCTATTTATAATCACACTTTAAGTTTTCATATCGTGACAGGCCAAAACATCACGATCTGAATTCAAGACTTAAACTGGGCATTCCTTTTTGCAGTGTAAGCGAAATATAGGACAAGCGTGAACGCACAAACTGATGTCGATCTGTGGCTCGCAGACGGATTTAACCACGCCCCCGTCCTCTTCTTAAAGGGCCGGTGTTACGCTGTTCTCCAATCCATGTTTTAACGTCGTTTCCTCATCATAAACAGACCTGGAGTTGTGTTTTGTTTCTGCGTATTTAAGCTGAGTTCTTCTCTCAGACTGAAAACGCTCAGCTCCACCTTGTGATGTCATCATGTGGTGATACAGGAAGTGCTCCAGTGTGTTTTTAAACTCCACACACCTTCATTTCTACAATTATTTGGTTGATTTCAGGCCAAGAATTGACGATCTCGACTGAACTAAAGGTAAAAAGGAGCTGTTAAACTGTTGAAAACTACCACATAATGACATCACAAGGTGGAACGGAGCATTTTGAGATTTGGAAACGTAGACAAACTAATAATAAATGTGTGTGAATGAAACAAAACACAACTCCAGGTCTGTTTTTGAGGAGGAAACATCATTATAACATGAATTAAACCTCAGAGTCCATTTTGTGTAATATCGGCGCTTTAATCTGTAAACTAAAGGTACAGATTTGGGGGGATATTGTTCTGTCTCTTTTAAATGTTGAAACACGAGCGTTCAGAGGAAACACGAGCGTTCAGAGGAAACACGAGCGTTCAGAGGAAACACGCCTCTCACTCCGTCATAAACGCCCGTCTTTGGCCCGGTTTGTTTTCTATTGTAGTTTAAACAATGCTGTATTTTATTTTAACTTGAACAAATAACGATCTGATTACAAAACGCCGCCAAAGATTTTCAAGTCCCTCGTTTTGGCAGTTTCTCCTTGAATGCTCTAAAATGTTCTTGTTATGTTGAATAAAATGTTTGACGAGTATCTCACCTCGTTAGTTTGTATTTTTACTCAAGTGTCATTAATCCACAGGTTCACACTGGAGCGGAAAACGAGGCGATAAACGTGCGAGGCTTTTGGTCACGTGCTCGTATCCATGGAGACGCTCTTGCTTTGACTGTTTTTCCACAATATGGCATCAAACTTAAATCTCCATAGACGAGCAGGACAAGTTACAGGTCAGATCTATGGAGAGGCGACGTCACTCAATACAAATGTGTTTTTCAAGGTTTTGAGCAATAAAAACACCTGTAACTAAATGCTGTACAACATATTTAATGCCATACACTGGAGTATTGCAGGTAAGTCAATGGCATTAATCTTAAATCTCCATAAATAAACAGGTGGTACTGTCAAACCAAGTTACAGGTCAGGTCTGTGGAGAGGCGACTCCACTCAAACTGTTTTTACTGCTCAAAAGAGACTTTAAAAAACACCTGTAATTGAATACAGATTTAATGCCATACCTTGGAATATTCCAGGAAAAATCAATCGTACCTATGGAGATAAGGAGGTAATGCCATCAAGCAAAGTTACAGGTCAGATCTATGGAGAGGCGACGCTACTCATTCAATATAAATGTGTTTTTCGAGGTATTTTTTGAGCAATAAAAACTCCTTTAATTGAATAATTAGAACATTTAATGCCATACCTTGGAATATTTCAGGCATGTCAGTGGCACCTATGGAGATGAACAGGTGATGCCTTCAAATCAAGTTGCAGGTCAGGTCTGTGGAGAGGCGACTCCACTCACTCAGAATGTTTTTATTGCTCAAAAGAAACCTTGATAAAAACACAGCTGTAACTGAATAATTACAACATTTAATGCCATACATTGGAATATTTCCTCAAAAACATCTCCAATGGCACCTATGGAGATAAGCAGGTAATGCCATCAAGCAAAGTTACAGGTCAGGTCTATGGAGAGGCGACTCCACTCACTGAATACAAGGGTTTTTTTGAGCAATAAAAAGACTTATTAAATAAATCCAACATAATGCCATACCGTGGAATATTCCCGGCAAGTCAAAAGTGCCTATGGAGATAAGCGGGTGACATACCCCCCACCAGACGTCACATAATATAAGTTTACTTTTATAGAACAATGAAAGCAACTACAGACTAAAGACTGGAGAACAGAAAAGATTTGATTTAAAATTTGCAAAAAATTCTGAGACTGAAGCTGAAAAACCTGAAAAAAATGATAAACTCTGCCAAGAATATAGTGAAATTTAAAAATGAAACAAAAGTATTAAAGGAGCATTTATCCATTTTCAAATCATTTCAGCTCTTTTGTGCCATTTTTCCCATTCAAGCTTTTCCCTTTGAGTCAGAAAAAAACCCATAATTATCAGTACTTTGTTTAATTCCTCTGCTCATACAGTCACTTAAAAATGAAATTATGAACATTAATACATCGACATGAAAAGACATTCACTTTATTTTACACCACACCTGACACTTTGCACTCGTTATTTATGGAAACACAACTCAGAAAAACGACTGCAGCTACTCAGGATTTCTGCACAATTTGGTAAATGTTCACGTTTTTTCCACATCGCTTTTCCACCTTCAAGTCACTCAAAACACTTTATATCAAGAGAACGGGATTCAAACTAGCAACCTTTAGGTCAGAGGATGAAAACTCTACAAACTGAGCTACTGTTGGTTCATTATTAAAGCTAAAATTATACAAAAATAGCATTGTTCCTCTGGTTTGACTTTGACAGCGCCGTGTGTGGGTCGGTGATAAAAACACAATTTGAGACGAGTTAAGTCTGTAGTTCAGATAAAACAGAATAAATACGTCGTGTTTAAGCCGTTTAAGTGATTGGTTCTCCACATTTACCCTGATTAGTTCTGGCGTAGCACATAATTAGGTTGAACAGAGGGTTGAGGTTACGTTTTATTACTGGTTTTAACAAAGCTGCAAGACACTTAAAGGTCCGATATTGAGTAAAACTGACTTTTTGTGAGATTTAAATCATGTTCTAATGCGGTTTCCTCGTCAAAAACAGACCTAAAGTTGTGTTTGTGATGAGGAAACAACATTAGAACACAGATTGTAGTATGAGCCGTTTAGGAACTGCCGTGTTTTGCTTTTAGATTTTAACCAAACGTGTAAATTCCAATATAACATCAGCGTTTATCATGATTAAAATAAGGCAGGTGTTGGTCTCAAGTGTAGCGTAAAATAAAAACGCAGTTCTAGTTTACACAAATCCCGTGTTACATCATTTTCTTGAAGTTGCCAATAGCTTCGTTTACTTTCTCCAGTTCAGTTTGACTCTGCCGTAGCTGAAAAAAAACGGGAAAAAATGGAACTCATTATGATCCAGAATCACACAGTGGCCACACGGAGACCAAAAAACCCAAGAGTCAATTTATTTTTCTCACCTTCTCCGCGTCCTGGTCCTGTACCTTCAGAGGCACCTTCTCTTTGTAGTCGCTCCTGGAGACTTTATCTTTGAGTTTTTCCATCTGTTTTTCCAGGTCTGCCTTCTTTGTCATGAGCTTAGCCACTTCCTTCTCCACGTCGATAAGACCCTGAGGCGAGAGGGCAGAGAAAAAGTACAAAACAATCAGGTCTGTGGGGAGAAATGGGGATACAGCGTGACGAATATAGTGGTGTAAAGTGTGTGATTCTGTGAGGAAACGCGAATGGAACAAGGCGGACGACGCGTTTACGGAAAGAAAAACACGTGGACGACTGAGGGATTACGCGGACGTCGCACTAAACTTTATTAAAACGGCCGCATTGCGTTCAGTCTGTAAAAACACGTGGACTGAGTGAGTTTGACAGTGTTCAGATCCAAACAAAGCTCATCGAGGCTAACGGTTATAGCGGCTAATCTGGAGCAGAGTTGCATATTTGGAATTCAGACGTCGAGTGTCATAGCAACCGAAGAGCCAATCCAGAGCGAGGCTGTTGAAGGTAACGCCCCTTCTCGCTGCTAAACTGCAACGCTGGTTTAGCAGGGAGAGGGCGCTTAGCGTTAGCAACAGGTTTGATTGACAGCGTTGCTAACAGGAGCGACCTCGAGGAAAGAAGGACCTGATCTGTCTGTTATTAATGTTCATATCTATTTACCGACACAATAGTTTCTCTCTCTTCGTCTCTCCATCTGTCGTTCTCTGTCTCTCGCTCTCTCTGTCTGTCTGTTTCTGTCTCTCTCTCTGTCGTTCTGTCTGTCTCTCTCTCTCCATTTACCTTTCCGTCTGTCTCTGTCTGTCTCTATCTCTCTCTGTCTCTCTCTCTCTCTGTCTCTCTCTCTCTCTGTCTGTCTGTCTTTATCTCTCTGTCTGTCTGTCTCTCTCTCTCTCTGTCTGTCTCTCTCTGGATCATGTCGAGGTTTAATCTGAACATTTAAGACCAAAATGAGTCTGAAGCAGCAGAGACAGAGAGAGGACACAGTTTATCAATAGAAACTGAACTGGAGCCAGAGTCGACGGAGCAGGAAGTGCGACATGATCACTTCCTGTTTGTAGCGCGGCGGGTTAGCTCTGTCCATTTATATAAACAGTCTATGATTGAGTAACATTTCAGTAGAGTCTATAGACAGATGTTTTTCCTGAAATGTTCCACACTATGGCATTTAATTTAACCATCGCCAGGCCAGCCAAATTACAGGTCAGATCTGTGGAGGATTGAGCCAACTCGAGGGGAAAAAATCCATGTTTTTGCAGTCGTTTTGAGAAATAAAAACACTTGTAACTGAATAAATACAAGAAATATCTCAGGCAAGGCAATAACATCACCATGGAGACAAGCAGACGGGAGATCCTCCGCTAGAAAAGTTACACAGTGCACCTTTAACCAATTATTTTTAGACGAGAGCGGCCAAAACGATTCAGAAATAGCTCCACTCCGCACAAAGAGTTTAAGGCGTTTTGTGGCTCGAGATAAAAACACTGAACAAAAAGATCAGCTTTAAAGTTTCACACGTTGAAATGATGATCGCAATTAAGCAAAATCAGGTTATGAGGTCAAATCCCAGCAGAGAACATAAAAAAACACATAAAAAACAAATAAAAACACTGTATCCAAACCACTGACCCCGGGCTTCAGCAGGTTTTTCTCTGGGCTGTTTGAAACGTGAACTGGGAGCTATAATCACTACATCCTCATCGTTTACTGTATTTTTGGGTCAATATTTATTTTCTTTGCGCCTCTGGGAGATTTTTGGTTATTTTTTTGGATATATGATCATATTTAAACTGTAAAAAGGTTGAATTAATAACATCTGTGCCTCATTACAGACTCAAACTAACGACTAAAGTGTCTCATTCTGCTGTTTGTTTATTTCTCGCTGCTCGGGATTTTTAACAATATTGTAGATTTAGGACAGACTTTGTGGTTTAAAGTTGGAGTCAGTGGCATAAATTAGTCTAAGTGTTTTCTCACGACAGGTTTAGTGTGAATTTAAAGTAAAAAAAACACTTAAAATAGAACGAAACACCTGAAATTACAGCAGGAGCGAGCGAAGGTGAACTGGACTGAGTAAAAACACTGATATTTAGTATTTTTGTGCATTAATCTTTAAAAAAAAACTTCCCTGATTTGGATTTTTTCAGAATAATTTTGATTAACAGTGTCCAAAAAAAAAAAAAATTCTGTAACTCTGACTGTGTTGTCCAGGTGGTGATGACTTTCGCCCTCTAACAGAAGCTTCATGGTTCAGTTCCCCGTATGTACATGTCAGAGGACAGTACTCACTTATATTTGAGTAACATTTTAAAATATATTGTACTTTTACTCAAGTAGGAGTAAAAGTCTGCTGATGGAAGAGTACAGTTACTTCAATAAAAACATGACTGGAGTAAAAGTTCTGGTTACTCTTCCCACTAAATCTAAAAAAAAAAAAAAAATCTAAAAAGTGACAAAAGCTTCATGTTGATACGAAATGATCTGAACATTTGAGTTTTTTAAATATTTGTCCTTTGAAAATATCAAATTATTTGAAGTTAATGTAATTTAATTTAAAAACATTAAAATATAAATCAGATGTTAGCCTCCGACCGCTACTCCTTAAGGTACTCTTTAAAATACTCTTCAAGCTACTTTTTAAGCTACTCCTCAAGTTACTCTTCAAGCTACTCAAGCTATTCCACAAGCTACTCGTTTCTTTATAAGCTACTCCTCTTGTTTACAATGTACATGTAGTAAACATGATTATTCTTTTTCTCTTGGCACAAACTCGAAATAAAACCAATCACTCAAGCTACTCGTTACTTTTTAAGCTACTCCTCAAGTTACTCTTTAAGTTACTCTTTAAGTTACTCTTTAAGTTACTCTTTAAGTTACTCTTTAAGTTACTCTTTAAGCTACTCTCACTTGAGCAGTAGTTTCCCCAAATACTTTTTTACTTGAATAATTTCTTGGACCGTTACTTTATACTTCTACTTAAGAGTAATGTTATTTTAAAATAATATTACTCGAGTAAAATGTTTGGCTCTAATCGTCTCAGGTAAAGGAGTAAATCAGAGTCTAAGGAGGTAAAGACACATATTTAAACGTCATATTTAAACGTCATATTTAAACATAAACATCTCCACATGAGACTGATCCACGTCTAAACTCTCAAACACAAACATTATTATCCGTTTTATTCGTCCCGTCTCACCTTGAGCATGAGGTTCACCGTGCACTTGTCCGACGCGATGGCCACGGCGCAGCCCTCGGGGACGGGCTGATCCGTTACCGGGACGACGGCCTGAGAGTAGGACAGGGTTTGGATCTGAAGACTGTATTTGTCCACTAGGGACGCTGTGGCGGGATCGATGCACTGCAGAAAACCTGAGGAAGAACAAACACCACAGAGTCTGAAGGAGCAGCTCGTGGACAAGGTCACGTCTGGATTCACTTTGTCCAACACAAAAACACGGCAACACTTTATAAAACTATGTAAAAACAAAACAAACAAACCAAGGGCAGAGCTGGAAGAGTTTGAGACGATCGATAAGATGAAAAATTCACTATTTTATGGCGGCAAACGGAAACAAAATGTGATAAAGTTTTGGAGCGTGGGCGTAAAGTGACTGAGGCTCAATGAAGGAAGGCAACGAAGTACAAGTAATAAAGTACATTTTACAGTGTGCACTTTTTACTTTTACTGCAGTACATTTGAGAGCAGTATCTGTACTTTCTACTCCACTACTTTTATGAACAGATCTGAAAAGTAAAAAGTACTTTTCATACGATTTGAGTTTTTTATTTTTACCAGGTTCGTGGAAACATCTGGACTAAAGTTTATGATTCAGCTTCAGATTTGAGCAAAACAAAAAACAAACACACAAACACTTTAACAAATAGCAATACTTGTGTGAAATACTTTTACTTTTTACTCTTTTAGTACATTTTTAAACAGCTACGTAAGTAACAAAACTGAGTACTTTATCCCACACTGCTGAATGAACATAGTACAAACTCGGGCTGCAGGACTTTGGGCGAAATTTTTTTAAAAAGGCAGTGTTCAGGAGTAATCTGATAAACTGAGGAAGTGACTTGGACGAGGAGCCAAACGTCTTAGATACTTTATTTTATGTCTTTCCAGACATTTCAGTCTTAAGTCAAAATACTCAATAGATTAAAATACAAAATAGGTCTTCACTCCTACAACTTTTGTCCAGTCCCATGTACTTTTACTAGGGTAATATTACTTTAAAGTAACATTACTCTGGTGAGGCTGTAAATTAGTGTCCAAGGAGGTAAAAAGACACAGTATAAATGTGAATATGATGTAAACAAAACATTTAAACAAACTATTAAAGCTACAAGAGTCAGTTTTGTGATACAGGAGCTTTAACTCATGTTCTAATGTTGTTTCCTCAAAAACAGACCTGGAGTTGTGTTTTTTTGTTTCATTCACATGTTTGGAGATGTAAACAGACTAATATAATTACTCAAAGCTCAAAAATGCTCCGTTCCAACTTGTGATGTCATGAAGTGGCTTGAACGAGCAGCTAAACGTCTTCAATCTAAAACTTTGTCCAGTAACAAAACTGAATTTTTCTTTTACCATGAGTTTAATATTTTTGTGTTTAATCCCTCAGTCGTCCAGGTCTGATCCACGGCAAAAGAAAAATATTAAACCTGTGGTCAGATTTGTGCTGGACACTGCCTTTTATCCGTCTCAAAACTCAAAACCATCTTTTGTTTTCAGTTTGTTGACTGAGTCTAAGGAGTTACATGAAGTGAGCTCTGTGCCTGAGTCGTACTTAGAGTCATTCAAGCCCCTAATGAGTGATTTCACACCTATTAGCATCCTGGCTAGCTCTGTTGTTGTTTGTTTTGCTTTGCTCAATGTATTAAAATATGGGTTTAATACATTTTTTTTTAAATATAAACAAAAACTACTCATTATTATGTGAAAAAGTACTTTGAGTTTAATGTGAGTACGCTCTCGATCAAGTCCAAAATCTAGAGTTTGTTTTTTATTTTGATTTATTTTATAACTCTATATTATTTATGTGTGAGTTTTATAATCATTTTAAAAAGTAGTTCTTGTAAAAGGCAAAAATATCCAGCAGAATGCACCACATTAAAAGCTTTTGACAGTAACTCTACAGTCTACACTCAAAACTCAAAAAAAGAGGGATTTTTGAGCGTTTCAAAGTAAAAACCTCATCTCAGTCCATTCGTGTAAATCCAGCACTGCCCAAAGTGTAAACTGTTAAACCTTAATATAAAATAAATGTGAAATAACCCGCAGTGAAGCATTAGTATTTATGTTAGTGTGATTTCTTACAGTCGGCTCTGGTCTTCGTCAGGTTGTAGTCGGCTCTCAGGGACCGGATTGTTTTGACCACAGTCATAACAAAGTCCATCTCTCGGTCGATGTCGTCGCTTTGCCAGGAAAACTGAGAGAGAGAGAGAGAGAGAGAGACAGAGACAGAGAGACACAGAGAGAGACACAGAGAGAGACAGAGACAGAGAGAGACGGGTTAGAGACAAGAATCCACCGTTTAAAGATGAATCATGTTCATTTTCAGTTCTATTTGAAGACACTTTACACACGTTCATTTGAAGTAGTTTTACTCAAAAAAGTACTTGACGATTTCTACTTCAGTAACGTCACATTTGAATATTTACAGCGAGTTTCTATTTTATTTCTTTGAATTTTTTTGTACATTTTCACATTTTTTTTCTAATCACAACACACTTAGATTTAAACTGTTGGCTACAACAGCTCAACTATAAGTACAAAATACTATACGTATTTAAAATGGAAAATAGTTTGGGTTTTTAAAAATATTTTTGTACATTTAACATATTTGAGGTGTGTATTATTTATTTTGAAGTAACAATACACTTATAGTTAACGTAGCCATTACTTCAACTCAAGTACAAAAGCTAATGTTTACTTCAGTGACTTCATATTTGAGTATTCATAAATATTTTCCATTTTACTTTTACTCAAATAAGTTTATTGGTACTTAAAATTAATACATTCCTCAAATATAAGTGCAAAAGTCTATTTCTTCAGTACCTTTGCAGTAGCATCTTTGAATATTCGTAAGTATTTTCCATTTTACTTTTTAAAAATGTTTATGCATTTTAACATATATTTTATTTGAGGTTTGTATTATTTATTCTGAAGCAACAATACAATTATTTGAATAAAACTATAAAAGACATTTTCTACTTCAGTACCTTCATATTTAAAATGGAGAATAGTTATGAATATTCACTTGTTTTTTACATTTTTGGACATTTTAATATATTTGACGTATGTTTTATTTATTTTAGTAGTGGAGGTCGCCGACAGTTTTACTCAAACTATTTGTACTTCATATTTGAATATTCACAGCCATTTTCCATTTTGCTTTTTTAAAATGTTTGTATCGTTTCAAAATACGACTTTCCTCAAATATGTTACGATTATTTGAGTAAAACTATTGATTATCTGGTCCTTATCCAAAAGTTAAATCACTTTCATCAACAATAATTTATACTTGAGTCACTTTAAGATCGCACTTTAATAATCAGAAATATTTTCCATTTGACTTTGTTACATTTTAATACGTCTAAGAAATATTATTTACAAGTAAAACCATCGGCCGCCGAGTCCTAAACTACAAATGCATCACAAAAGCTCCAAACTGAGACAAAAACTCATTTAACTGATGGTTTATATTTGTGCCTTGTTCCTTATATTAGAGCTAATTTACCCAGTTTTAATTAAATAAACTAAAATTATCTGTCTGTTTGAAATTCAGACAAAAACATGAGTCAGAATTAAACCGAGAAATAACTTTTAAATAACTTTTACTTCATTTTTTTTCATTTTTGCAAAACGACTTTACTTCTACTTAAAGATTCACAGGTTATTGTCTTTATCACATATAAAAACAACATAACAAAGCAATTTCCTCCGTCTAAAAACTAATCCTAATCAATTTAAATGTATATATGTGTTATACGAGTTCATTTATCACCTGCTGTAAAACACATTTCCTTTGAGGTAATAATAAAGTTGAAAGTTATTCCGAGTAATTATTTAAAAGAAACTGATCTTGGTAAATGCTGGTTAAAATGTGTTCTTCAAAAATCTCAAAAAACAGATCAAAACTCGACTTTCCCAGCATAAATCCCTCAAAAATAAAAAAAAAACTGCTCAAAACTCAACTTTTTCGGTACAGATCCTTCAAAATGCTTAAAAAAACAGCTCAAATTCAATGTTTGCAGCGTAGATCCCTCAACAAAACACAAAAAACTGCTCTCAAATAAACTTTTTCAGCTTTGATTCCTCCAAAACCTAAAAAGAATCCAGCTCAAAACTCAACTTTCCCAGCATCGTTCCCTCAAAAACAAAAAAAACTCAATTTTTTCAGCCTAGAGCCCTCAAAACTCAACTTTCCTAGCACAGATCCTTAAAAAAAAAAACATTTAATAAATAAAAAAAAGCTCATAACTCATCTTTTTCAGTGTAGCCCCCTCAAAACGCTCAAAAAACAACTCAAAACTCAACTTTCTCAGCCTAGATTCCTCAAAAAAACAAAACAAAAGGAGCTCAAAGTCAACTTTTCGGCACAGATCCTTCAAAAAAAATCCCTCCAAAAAACTCAAAATGCAACTTTTCAGCCTAATTTTCTCCAAAACCTTAAACACTCAAAAGAAAAACAGCTCAAAACTCGACTATTGAACTGTTTTTTGCATTTTTTGAGGAATCTGTGCTGAGAAAGTAAACTTTTTGGTACAGATCCCTCAAAAAAACTCAAAAACGCTCAAAACTCAACTTCTCCAGCATAGATTTCTCAAAACGCAGCAAAAACAATTCAAAACTCGACTTTTTCAGCCTAGATCCCTCCAAAACCTAAATAAAACAGCTCAAAACTAAACTTTCCCTGCACAGATCCCTCAAAACCTAAAAAAAAACTGCTCAAAACTCAACTTTCCTAGCACAGATCCTTCAAAAAAAACATTTAATAAATAAAAAAAAAACCTCATAACTCATCTTTTTCAGTGTAGCCCCCCTCAAAATGCTCAAAAAACAGCTCAAAACTCAACTTTCTCAGCCTAGATTCCTCAAAAAACAAAAAAAAAACAGCTCAAAGTCAACTTTTTGGCACAGATCCTTCAAAAACCTAAAAAAATGTTTCAAAACTCAACTTTTTTAGCATAGATCCCTCAAAACCTAAAAAAAAAACTGCTCAAAACTCAACTTTTTAAACCCAGGTCCTTCAAAACGCACAAAAAACAGCTCAACTTCTTCAGCACTGATCCCTCCAAATGCTGCAAAAACAATTCAGAACTCAACTTTTTCAGCATCGATCCCTCAAAAACCTAAAAAAAACTGCTTAAAACTAAACTTTCCCTGCACAGAGCCCCAAAATGCACAAAAAACAGCTCAAAAGTCGACTTTCCAAATACAGATCCCTCAAAAAACTCAAAAAAACACCTCAAAACTCAACTTTTTCAGCCTAGATTCCTTCAAAATGCTCCAAAAAAATCGCTCAAAACTCAACTTTCCCAACAGAGATCCTTCATAAACGTAATATAAATGTCCAGCTCTAATCATGAGTCAAGTCTCGCTGCTTGTTTTTGTCTGATTAAAGTGCCGTTATTGAGCTTTAATTATCCTTAAGTGTTTGTGTGATTTGAACAAAGCTGTGGCTGCTCTTTCCGAGATGAAAACACATTTTAATTTCACGTTTTGACATTTTAAAACATCTGCTCTCACCTCGCGGGAGTCGGGATACGCCGTGACGCAGACGCTGGGGGGGTCGTGCTGAGGTCGTCGCCGCGGTAACCTCTGGTACAGCTCCTCGGTGACGAAGGGCATGATGGGAGAGAGGAGCCGCAGAGCCACCTCCAGACACGTGTACAGGGTCTGTCTGCACACCCACAACGCACCGCCGCCGTCCTCCTCGCCTTTAGTGAACACGGGTTTGACGCTCTCCTGCAGCAGAAGGAGCAGATCGTTAAACTTCACACGACCAACGGAAAATCCCGACGATATTACGGGGTTTTGTTTACTATTTTAACATATTTTGGATCTGGCATTTCATTCTGTTTTATTTTTGAAAGCAGCTCAAGGTAAAGCTTTTTTAACAACAAATACAACTGTTTTTTATTCTCCTGAAGTTTAATCAAAGTAATTTAATAGAAACTGCTCTTGGTAAATGTTTAAACTTTTTCAGACTAGATCCCTCTAAAAAAAACTCAAAAAACTCACCTGTCCTTAAACAAATCCATCAAAAAAACGGCTCAAACTCAACTTTTTCAGTGTAGATCCCTCCAAAATCTCAAAAAACAGCTCAAAAGTCAACTATCCTATAACAAATCCCTCAAAAAAAACAAAAAACAGCTCAAAACTAAAAAAAAAACCTGCTTTCCCAGCACAGAACCTTCAAAAAATGTCAAAAAAAAATTAAAAACTCAACTTTTTCAGCTTAGATCCCTCCAAAACCTCAAAAAACAGCTCAAAACTCAACTATCCTAATAGATACCGCAAAAATGGCTCAAACTCAGCTTTTTCAGCGTAGATCCCTCAAACACCTAAAAAAAACTGCTCAAAACTTAACTATCCTATAACAATTCCCTAAAAAAAAACTGAAAAAACAGCTAAAATCTTAACTTTTTCAGCTTCAGTTCCTCCAAAACCTCAAAAAACAGCTCAAAACTCGACTATCCTTATAGATCCCTCAAACACCTAAAAAAAAACTGCTCAAAACTCAACTTTGGATTGGGCATTTCATTGTCTTTTTTGTTTTTTTTACATCTCAAGGTAAAGCTGAACAATGTGACAAAAATTACGGATCAAGTCCAGTTTTTTTTTTCTCCTTTTTAAAATTTTTAACAACAAATGCATTGGCTTTTTATTCTCCTGAACATTAACAACAGACTTTTTTATTCTTACCAATTTGTTTCTGCTCCAAACCATAATAACAAAGCTGAAAGTTATTCAGAGTAATTATTTAAAAGAAAGATCTTGGTAAATGTTGGTTAAAATTTGTTCTTCAGATTCCTCGAAAACAGCTCAAAACTCAACTTTTTCAGTGTAGATCCTTCCAAAATCTAAAAAACACTATCCTAACACAGATACTTTAAAAAAAACTAAAAAAAAAAAAAAAGCAGCTGAAATCTCAACTTCCCCAACATAGATCCCTCAAAAAAACTCCAAAAATGGCTAAAAACTCAACTTTTTCAGTGTAGATCCCTCCAAAATTTCCAAAAAACAGCTCAAAAGTCAACTATCCTATAAAAAAATCCCTAAAAAAAACTCAAAAAACAGCAAAAATCTTAACTTTTTCAGCTTCAATTCCTCCAAAACCTCAAAAAAACTGCACAAAACTCAATTTTTCCAGCACAGATCCTTCAAAAACCAAAAGAACTGCTCAAAATTCAACTCTTTCAGCCTAGATCCCTCAAAAACGTAAAAAAAAAGCATCTTAAAAGTCGACTTTTCGGCACAGATCCCTCAAAAAAACTGCTAAAACTGCTAAAAACCCGACTTTCCCAACAAAGATCCTTCAAAACATAAAAAAGAGCTAAAAACTTGAAGTTGAGAGTAAACGTGTTACCAGGTAGACGTCGCACAGCTCGTACAGCCAGAAGTTGTAGATCGCCGTGGTGATGGCGGGGAAGTCGTAGGCTTTGAATCCTTCGTCGCACAGAACGACGGCGGCGCTGAGTCTGGACAGAATCCACCGGTCGGACACGCTCTCCTGACCGCACAACTACGACACAGAAACGGGTTAAAACGGACAAAAGGGCTCGTCTTAATCCAACTTTGAATCATTTTGAACAACGTAAACGGATTTAAAGATGCACTGTGGAACTTTTCTTTTTGTTTTTATAAAGTAGAACATCAGTTTGACAAAATACAAACGCAACGACTGTAAATTTAGGACTAAAACCACAACTTTTTCCCACGTTTTGACGCCCGCAGCTTCTACAAAATGCGTCTAATTTATAGATGTGTCCAGCAGGGGGCAGTCTACAGCAGTAAACGCAGATGTGGGGAAAGATTACGCCCTGAAGAACACACCAGTTTTGATTTTGAACTGTCATTTTGCGGCTGCGGCTTCTATTAAAGTGCGATTTATGTAAAAAAAAACTGATTTTCTTTTAAAAATTTAGCTGGTGCGACTAAAATTTACAGTATTTTAATATTTTCATCACGTTTTGTTTTTGGAAAAATCACAACAAACATAGTTCACTGTAACTTTTCTGATAAATGTCACTGTCTTATATAAAGGTGCAGATGTTTTATTGGAGTTTAGCGCGATAAAAGTCTCTTCTGTTATTTAAAGTTTCTTATTTTATATTTTTATCAAGTGAAAATAAATAAAAGTAAATTCAAGTACTGTATTTTCTGGACGATAAGTGTCACTTTTGTCATAGTTTGTCCGGGGGGCGACTTATACTCAGACGCGACTTATATGTGAAATTATTCAAATATATAATTCACATCTTCACCACACGGGGGCGCTCTAGACTTTTACCAGTGTCATCTCCTCCTGAACCACTGAACATTTAAAATTCAACATTACGGTGAATTAAAAAACATCTGAGAAAAATGAACAAAAACGAAAAAAGAAAAAGGTTTTCTGCTAAATCAAAAAATGCGACTTATATATATTTGTTTTTTTCTTCATTATTATATTTTTTCCTGGTGCGACTTATACTCCAGAGCGACGTATAGTCCGGAAAATACGGTACTTTTATTTTTGTTTAAAATTTTGCCCAAAAAAAAAATATCACAAAATCAAGTTTAACCGAAGCGAAAATCAAACACAGATCAACAAAAGTTCAGAGAAAAAAAGTCGACTAACTGTTTGTCTCCATGGAGATTGGCGATTGGCGATTGATTTGAATGTTTCACACTATGGCATTAAAACGTCAGGCAGGCGACACCGCCGGCCCAAGTTACGGGTTAGATCTGTGGAGCGGCGACGCAGTAACAATCTGTTTTTACGAGACTTTTGTGCGATAAAAATGTAACTGTAACTGAGTAAATAAAATAACGCAAGATCAGATTAATGCCATATTGCGGATCGTTAATACAAAGCAACACCGTTACCATAGCGATAAAGAGGTGTCGGACAGTATCAGAAAAGTTACATAATGCAGCTTTAATTATAGACACAGATTTAGCCTTTCTTGGTCTAATTCTTCTTATTTGGAGCCGATTCGCCGACTCCACAGAGCCGCTCTGTGAAAATGATCATCTTAAATAAATTAAATCTTAATAATAATAATAATCATCTTCAATCTTAAACCAATTAAAAGTTTAAATCACATGAATCGAGGCGAGTGACGGATTTGAACTCGTTTAAAATCTCCACATTTCCCTGATGGAAGCTCCATTTTCTTTTCTTTTTTTACTCTTTTTATCAGTCTGCATTAGTTAAACATAAAATAAAACATGTGGGTCAAGTTAAAGTACAATATGTAACCTTTCTTTCTGGTCTGCCACCTGCTTGTTTCCATAGTGATAACGTTGCTTTGCCTAAAAAGTCCCACTGTATGGCATTAAACATTATTATATCACATTACCGCCCAAAAAAACCTTGAAAAACATGAATTTGTGTTCCAAGTCGTGCCATGTGACTCTCCACACGCTGGTCTCCATGGAGATAGATCAGTCTAATTACACCAGGGAACATTCCAGGTAAAGCGTGGAGCAAAAGTTACACAGTGCAGCTTTAAATAACCGAGGTAACTTCAGCAATTAAATGTAAGATTTTTATGTAAACTAATTTAACCCTTGGCATGGATTTCTTGGAGACCTCGAGGTATTTTAGACATTTTTGTGGCGTATCCATGGTTACATAAAGATTAAAGCAGACGGATTGAGTCCCTATGGTTCTCATCTCTGTGGATCATTCTGTTATAATTTACACATTTTAAATCATCAATATTCATCTAAAAAGAAACAAGTTAGAAAACTGTGGTGTCCGTTTGGAGCCGACGTCGCCGTAAACGTCACAACAAAAGCGCCGTGGAGCTGTCGGCGCCGTAGAGCTGTCGGCGCCCCCTGTGGACAGATGCACGTCACACTAGAGCTTTTTGACACCGAGGACACAGTGGGTTGTAAAATGTGACCGAGGGGCGGGACCAGGATATATATATATGTTTATATTAGAGATTTGTAACATGAAGTAAAGTCTGAATGTGTGAGGCTCAAAAACTGTTTTCCAAATGCATCACCGGAAATTTGAGACTTTAGAGCCTGAATATGAGCCACACCAGCTAAATTTGAAAATAAAATCAATTGTGTCCATATATAAGCTGCAGGTTTTTGTGTTGCAACATGAGATATTTACACAGAAAGACGCTACGCAGAAGTTTTTTAGTTTTAATTCAGGAAATGCTTTTATTTTTTAAACTGTGTCTGAAAAGCCTCAGTTCATCTTTCCCCATGTCTCACTTTTGCATTTACTGTTAGAGCGCCCCCCAGTGGCCCCCCTGTGGCCGTTAGGCAGTAAAAAAATCTATAAATTAGCCGCACTGTTGTAAAAGCCGCGGGGTTCAAAGCGCGGGGGGAAAAAAGTAGCGGCTTATAGTGCGAAATTTACGGTAATTAACGATGAAACTCACAGTGAAAACAGGATCAGCAAAATGGCGTCTCGAAAATAATAATAATAAATATAAATATTAAAGATCGTTCAAACATGAATCGCTCCAAATGCAACTTCAGGTGAGTAAATGTCGAGGGGAAACGATTATAACAGTTAAATTCTCTGACACGTTGCTTTTACAGAACAGTTTCGCTTTAATCGTCTTTTTAAACTTGAGCGAGTTTAAACCGTAAAGACGCAGTTTGACACTTTACGCTCCGATAATCCCCCGATGAAACTGACGCTGACTGACGGCTGTTTGAGATCAGAAACGCGTCTCATAATACGGCGTCTTTCGGTCCCGTCTCACCTGGGCCTTTTCCGACGGCACAAAGTCGTCTCCGAGCGTTTTCATGGCGAACTTCACGGCGTTCCACAGTTTGTTGCAGAAATGGCGGTAACCAAGGATACGGTTCACGTCCAGGTTGATGTCTCTGCCTGAGGAGCACGAACAGAAACGAACCGTGAGCAAAATATGAAAATGTGTTTATCCTGGAGGTGGAGGAGCTTATAACCAGAGGGTCGCCGGTTCAAGTCCCACTCTAGTTACTCCATTATGTCGTTGTACCTTTGAGCAAGACGTTAAATCCCTTTTGGCTGCGAAAATGTTAAAGGTTTTTTTTCTGTAAGTGACCCCATGTAACCATAGTAACCAACACGCGCTCGTCTCCACGGAGCTAATCACTTTGCCTGGAATGTTCCGCAGTGTGGCAGCTATTTATCTCCATGGAGACAAGCACCACCAGGTCTGTGGAGAGGCGCTCCACGTTCATGCTAAGAAAAATGCAATTAGTTGATTTTTTTTTTTTTTTTTTGCAGTAAACACATAAGTTTAAAGCTGCACTGTGGAACATTCTCGACACAGGTTTGCAGCCGTGTGAGTCCGCCCCAGGGCAGCTGTGGCTACTGAATTACATCATCAGAAATGTGGGATTATGGGTAGAGCAGTTTGAGAGGTCAGTGCACACATCTCTGACAATAATAATAATAATAATAATAATAAAATAATAATAATATTTGTCATGGCGTGTCTCGTCCTGTACATGTTTTCCGTGTAAATAAACGCTCAGACTGGACCTTGGCTCGTGTAGGCGCACAGGGCGAAGCGGAGAGCGTCTGTGCCGCACTCGGGGATCCCACTCGGATAGTCAGACTTCTGCCCTTGTTTGGCCTTCTCCACCTCCACAGGATCCAAGTTACTGTCCATCAGCTGAGAATGAAGACCCTGAGGACGGAGGGAGGGAGGGAATGATGAGGGAGAGAACGAGGGAATGAGGTGGAGAGGGAACGAGAGGGAGGGAGAGAGGGAGAGGGAATGAGGGGGAGAGGGAACGAGAGGGAGGAAGGGAACGAGGGAATGAGGGGGGAGAGGGAACGAGAGGGAGGGAGGGAGGGAGAGAGGGAGAGAGAATGAGGGAATGAGAGGGGGAGAGGGAAGGAGGGAACAAGAGGAAGAGAGGGAGAGAATGAGAGAAATAGGGAGAGAACGAGTGGGAGCGGGTGACGGAAAGAGGTGGGGGGAGAGGGAGAGAGACGGAAAGAGAGAACGAGAGAAAGAACGGGGAGAGCGAGAGATGGAGAGTGAAAGAGAGAGAGAGGAAGAGATGGAGAGAGAGGAGTGAAACCACAGCCAAACGTGATGTTGTTTATTTAAAAATGTGTCGAGTCTGAGCTGGTGGGAAATTGGCAAAAACTCACATTTTCAGATTTTTGGACGTTTCTCAACGACAAACAGAATCTGCCAAACGATTATGTAAATGTCTGAGCTGAACTACCACGCCACATGTCAACTTACAGCGGAATTAAATGAAAGTCTAAACCCAAACTGAACTCCTGAATGTCCTCCCCGCTCGTCACCCCCATTTCCTCCTGTTATTTTTACCAACCATTTTTGCAGCTGTAACAGTTTTATTATTAAAAAGATGAAATATCAGAATCAGAACAAAACTGACAAACTAGGAACTTTCTTTGGATTGAGGAGCAACATAAAAAACATTATAAGCTGTGATAAAATAAAAATCAGGAGATGCATTCAGCTAAAGTAAATAAAAACCCGACTCTGACGTATAAAACTGTCAAAATAACTACTTCAGTATCATCTCGTGCACCACATTAATGTTTAAAGACCCATCTCCAGTTAGATTTAGCTGTTCTTAAAACCAGACAATAGATTTTCTCTTTTTAAATCACATACAACTGCAATTCTCTCCCAGACCTTTACTGCCCTCTGGTGGACACGTCACGCCTAATCTGCCTACGAGGCTTTAGACCGGCTGGAAATGGAGAGATTGATGGTCTCAATAAAATCTTGTTGGGAGGAAAAGGGGGTTTAATAAAGCTTACATAAGAAAATGAGCCTGAGGGGAGCCGTGAGGATGTAGTGACCAAATAATCCAAATGAGGGAGGACGGACGGAGCTGAGTGTTGTCAAGCTTAAAATTGTGATTAGCCGTTTTACCTCCAGAGAAATCCCTGTAATCACATCCAGGGGGTCGATAACGTTGCCCAGGGACTTGCTCATTTTCCGCCCGTGCGCGTCCCTCACCACCGCATGCAAATACACCTACACAAAAGAGGTTTAGTTTAGCCGTGTGCAAAAAGGAAAAGCAACTTATTCAGACTTTACGGCTGACATCATCAACATTCTGCGCGGGCTCGGACTTAAATGTGAGCTTTGTTTTAACACAGTTTGACCAGAGAGAACTGATTTGTGCAGTTAAACAAGTCGCTTACACAAAAACAGTGGTCCGTCGTTTATCGTGGGGGGTTACGTCCTAAAAATAACCCGCAATAGACGAAATCTGCAAAGTTTCAGCTTAATTTTTTATAGTTATACGTGTTTTAAGGCTGTAAAACCCCTCACCACACACTTTATACACTTTTTCAGACGGGCGTTAACATTCTCTCTCATTTCTTTCTTGTTTAATTGATTAATAGTGACTCGTGGCGCCTCTTCACTTTCGTGTCGATCGAACATTTATGTAAATTTGTCAGATCACATTCTGTTTGGGTTGAGGTTTTGTGTCCGTTCCTGTAACTCGTATATTTTTATTGAAGAGAAAATAACTTTCACTGGACCCCAACGTAAAAAGAGTTAAAACATTTTACTTCACAGCTTTGCCAAATCCTTTTTAAAGAAATAAACTAACAAACTAAGTCTCAAAAATAAACAATACTACGGTAAGAAAAACGTCTTTATGCGCCGCCTCGACTCAGCACGTTTCCCAGGCGCGTGCTCTTTTCCTCGTGCGTGCTGCCGCTCTTAAAGTGACGGTAACATATTTACGTAAAACTTGGATAAAAAAACGGTTCCAAGATATTTTAACATCGACATAAAACAGAATTTATAACAAAATATCAACACTCTGTAAATGTGCAGCATTATTATATATGAATTAAACTTAAACGGAGGAGATCGATTGCGGCGGTCTGCAGTGCCTTGGCCGGTCGGGACGCAGAACGCAACGCACGTTCATACACTGTAAAAAAGCATGTAGAATTGCACTGGAAAAATCAGCGAAACAGCGAGAACGTGAAGGGTGAACCGCGATACAGCGAGAGACAACTGCAATTATAGTCACGACAGTTTTTCATTTACTAATTTTCACCATTTTGTTGAAAATCAAACACTTAAAACAGAACCACAGACGCTCGTATTGATCACAGGCTCCTGAAAATGTGCAGTTTAAACCCTTTTGCGTTGTTTTTTTTTACTTTTTTGGTAGCGTTTGCTCATTTGTGCGTCGCGTCGCCATGGAAACAGCTGAATTGTTGGGTTTCAGATGACATCACGGCGTTCTATAGGCCGAAAAATATTTAATACAGACAGGGGGCAGCACTGAGCAATGAGTTGTTGGGTTTGGTCAGTGCTAAATGTGACCGCTGTTGTATTTTTAGTTGGTTGAGCGATTGTTTATGGCATTTTTATTTAAGCAAAACACAGAATAATTGAAGTAAAATGAAATGTATTTGGCAAAAGTGCAAAAATTAGATGCTTTTTAATTAAATGAAACTGAATAATAAAATAAAACTACAAAAAAAAAACAGTTACTTTGTAATTGTTAGTTTTTTTTTCACCATCGCCATGGTTACACCGGGCGCTCGTCCATCACAAACTGCAACGACTTTTAGCCCCAACATTAATACGACAAATGTGTGAACCCAAAGTCTGAAACTACGGGGTTTAATATTGGAGGAATTTCTGGATTTTACATTTTAAAATTCTTGTTTCCACAGCTCCAGCTCCAAATGACGTTCATCAGGCGAGAGCAGTTAGCGGACAATTTGGACCCGGTTTCCACGAAAAAAAAAACAAAAAACTGGGAGCCGCAAATATTTGTTTTACATCTAAAATGAAGATAACATTGTAGATATTATATTATTATTACATATATTTTTTTTGCTTTCATGCTTTGTATAAACAAGCAGAGTGAAGCTTATTTTGAGTCACGAAAAATAATAAAATATAATTTAATTTTAACACTTTGAGATCACAATAATCTTTCACTTCAGAACTACAATTTAAAAAAGAACTAACACAAATGAAATACACTTTAATTAAATGCTCACTGGCGAAATAAAAACCCCAGGATCATGTCGAGGGTTAATACGAACATTTAAGACTAAAATGAGTCTGAAGCAATAAAAAATAAAATAACAAAAAATAAATAAATAAAAAATCTCAAAATAACAAAAAAAAAACAAAAACCTGAAAATAACAAAAAAAATGGAAATAAAAAAAAAAAAAAACTCAAAATAACTTAAAAAAAGTTTAATTTAATAAGTAAATATATAAATAAATAAATACAAATAAATAAAATAATAATAAAAAATGAACATTTAAGACCAAAAAGTCTGAAGCAGCAGAGACAGAGAGGACATGTTTTTTTTTTTCAAATTGAGTTGATGGGGCAGGAAGTGCGCCCACGATCACTTCTTGTTTGTAACGCGGCGGCTAGCAGGTTAGCTACGTCCATTTATAAACACAGTCTATGGTTTTCAACAGTTCATTGCTATGACAACAGCATCTTAACGCCACACGACACCCGTAGATTTACCTCTTTAAAGGGGAGTTTTCCGGTGAGTTTCAGGCCCATCATCACCATCCGAGCCACCCAGAAAAACAAGATGTCGTGTCCCGTCTCCAGCAGAGTCCCAGGATAGAACACACTCAGGTCCTTCGACTAAACAAACACGCAAAAATAAATAAAGTTTTTGTTCACACATCAACTTAATTTTTTACTTTTATACAAGTTTAAATATATAACAAGATACAATTCCCCCGAAAATGTAAATACTTAAACAAAAATCAATCTGTAATCATAGATATTCAGGTGTAAGTATTCAAACTTTTATAGATCAATTAAAGACGCAATGTAACTTTTCTGGTGAGGGATCTGCCGCCTGCTCGTCTCCATGGAGATGTTACCGCATTGCACGTAAAGTTCCACAGCGTGACATTAATCTGACCGATCTTGCGTTTAATCAGTTGCAGGAGAAAAACACTTGAAAAAAAAAAAAAACGTGAAATTTACTCTGAGCAGTTTAATGCCGCACTGTGGAACACTCCAGGCTAAGCAAAAACATCAGCCTCAGAAAAGTTACATAGTGCAACTTTATTCTAAGGACAAGCAAAACTGGAGACTTTAGAGCCACAGACACAATTTAATAATCAGGTAACGTTTAAACTCACGTCTGTTCTTGTTTTTAATGTTTTAAATGGACTTATTTACTTAATTATTTTGTTTTTTGTTTGTATTCTTTCAGTATTTTGAACAGGACGCTTATGTAAAAGAAAGTCTAAGTGCTCTCATTAGGTCTCCCCGTATGAATAAATAAAATAAAACGTTATATGGCATTTAGAAAAACCTGTATTCATTTAAATTAGATTCGCTCTGTAAATAAAAGATGAACCGTTTACAAAACATTCGGCAGAAACTGTGCTGCAGCTTCTATTAAAATGCATTCAAATTATTGTCTATGACCATTTATTAATATTCATTTATGCAAATACAAGGGCAGGTCGTCCTTAGACGCACTTTACCTCGTTAGGCCAACCGAAGATAGAGAAAGGAAAAATGCCAGAGGAGAACCAAGTGTCCAGAACATCCTCATCTGAAAGAACAAAAGCATGTACGATGAGCGATTTTATTAAAGCTGCTACGGCCTCGACTCAACCTCTTTTGTTACATGTGCAAAAATCATACACTGTTTATATAAATGGGCATAGCTAACGTGCTAGCCGCCGCATTCCAAACAAGAAGTGATCGTGTGCGCACTTCCAGCTCCTTTAACTCTGGCTCCAATTCACTTTCTATTGAAAAACCGTGTCCTCTCTCTGTCCCTGCTGCTGTCAGACTCGTCATTTTAGTCTTAAATGTTTGTATTAACCCTCTACATGATCCTGGGGTTTTTATTTTGCTATTTTCTCCATAAATCAAGATATGAACATCAATAACAGACAAATCGGGCGCCTTCTTTCTCCGAGGTCGCTCCTGTTAGCGTTAGCAACAGGTTTGATTGACAGCGTTGCTAATCGGCCGCTCCCAGCTAAAACCAGCGATGCAGGTGGAAAGGGGCGTTACCTTTCAACCGTTTCACTCCTGATTGGCTCTTTGGTTGCTATGATACTATGATAGCCGCAGTCTATGATAAAAATTCTGCGGACGATCCTGTCTCCTGAGTCGTGGACCAGTTTGACGCTCCCCCCGGGTTGGATCCAGTCTGGCGGTTAGCGCATCGTTCTCCCTCGTCTTTCAACCTACAAGTGCCGGCCATGATAAAAGTCCCACACACCTGTCCGTTGGCGCGGCTGGATCGTAAAGAAAAGCTCGCCTTCGCTTGACGTATCTCATTGTTAACGTTAAACCTGTGTGTAGTTTTGTTTTGAGACACTAGAGGTCGCTAACAACCTACCCCACTCTAATTACTTTGATTGGATAATGAAGAAGTAGCTCTATTAGTAATTAACAACCTACCATCAGGGTTGTGTCGCTTCCTTTCGTCACTAGGAACAGTTTAAAGAGCAAAAACACGGACGGATTATATAGTATTTAAAATCGTACCTTGTCTGAGCGTGATCTTGTCCGCCGTCACACTGAAGCGTTTTGCCGCCTTGTCCCTCGCCTCCTCTTCAGTCCTCCCACTCACCCAGTAATGTCCATCCATGTCCTGGCATAGACAAGTTTTTATTGTTTTAATAAAAGATAATAAAGCCCGTATTTGATGGAGACACCGCAGGACAACGAAAGCAATAAACAACAAAACACATCAACTATTCAAAATTACAAGGCGTTTTTTAGCTGGTTTTTCGCCGTCTTAAAACCCAAACTAGTTCATTTTAAATGGTTTGCACTGGTCCAAAGTTATTCCTCATTTACCTTACGCGTTCACAACAACAACAGCGACCAGAGCGGAGTTTATGCGACAATAAAACACATTATAATTAGATGCAGACGGCGCACAGTGGATTTATACCGACGTCAACAGCTGTTTTTACGTTATATTTGTACTGGGGCAAATTTGGCTCAAACGCACGGGAAGAAATGAGGTACAGGGTCATGAACAACAATAGTAATAATAATAATGTGTTGAGTCGAAGAAATGGTGGTTGTAGTTGGTTAAAGAGAAAATACAGTGTTATATGGGTTAAAATCTTAAGAGTTAATACGATAAAAAAGCTCCGATATTACACGAAATTGACTCTTCGGAGCTTCAAGTCATGTTCTGATGCCGTTTCCTCATCAAAAAACAGACCTGGAGTTGTGTTTTGTTTCATTTATTATTAGTCTGTTACATCTCCAAACCTCAAAACGCGACGTTCCACCTTGTGATGTCATGAAGTGGTAGTTTTCAAGTTTAACAGCGACGTTTTACCTTTAGTTCAGTCGAGATAAGTGGCAATTCCGGGTCTGAATTGATCCAAATGATTCTATAAATGAAGGTGTGTGGAGTTTAAAAACACAGTGGAGCACTTCCTGTATCGCCACATGATGACATCACAAGGTGGAACAGAGTGTTTACAGTTTGAGAGAAGAAATCAGCCAAGAATAGAATTGGTTTGGTGGTTCTGACGCTGAAATGTCTGGAGTTACTTTGCTCGAGTCACATTTTGTTGGCGTAAAGCTGCATTTATTCTGTCTCAATCTCAAAACGCTTGGTCCCACTGCATGATGTCATAAGGTGTGAACCAGGAAGTGCCTCTTTACACCTTTACTGGACTCTTTCTGATCATTTCATGCTGTTAATTGGGGATGTAGCACTAAATTCTTAGCCTAAATCTGCAGGTTTGTGTGTTAAACATGTGCGAATGAAACAAAACACAACTCCAGGTCTGTGTGTGACGAGGAAACGACATTAGAACAGATCAGAGGACAGTGCAATATGAGCCCTTTAAGTTCAGCACTTCTATCTGCTTTTTCGTTTTTCTTTTAAGTTTGTTGGATTATCTCACCTCTCCTGGTTTTACAGACGGGTCGTTGACGGTCACAAAGTACGCAGGGATTCTGTGCCCCCACCACAGCTGTCGAGAGATGCACCAGTCTCTGTAGAAGAAATTAACATATGCTGAAACTTAAACACAAAACTCAAACTAAAACACTGAATCTGTAAACGAGAGAGGCAACAAAATGTTTTTCTGTGTTGTCAAGCGTCTCGATACATGGTCATGATGTCAATAACATTTCAGTAACACGATTTCTCTATTATTATTATTATAATTATTTAAAAATAATAATAATAATAAATAAAAAAACAAACAAAAAATATAATAGTAATAAAATATCAAAAATACAAATAATCAAAAATATATATATATATATATAAAAAAAAACAAATAATCCAAAAAACAGTTTATTAAAAAGGTCCTATATTAAGTAAAATTAATTTTTTAAGCCATGTTCTGATGTTGTTTCCTCATCACAAACAGACCTGGAGTTGTGTTTTGTATCTGCAGATTTAGCCTGAGTTCTTCTCTCAAACTGAAAACACTCCGTTCCACCTTGTGATGTCATCATGTGGTGATACAGGAAGTGCTCCACTGTGTTTTTAAACTCCACACACCTTCATTTCTAGAATCATTTGGATCATTTCAGACATGGAACTGACAATCTCTACTGAAATAAAAGTAAACATAGCTGTTCATTTGAAAACTACCACATGATGACATCACAAGGTGGAACGTCGCGTTTTGAGCTGTGGAGATGTAACAGACTGATAATAAAGTGCGACTCAAACATGTGAGAATGAAACAAAACACAACTCCAGGTCTGTTTTTGAGGAGGAAACAGCGTTAGAACATGACCTAAAGTAAATTTTGTGTAATATCAGACCTTTAAATACATAAAAATCTTATAAAAAACACATGTAATGACCTGATATTGTCCATCCAGTTGAACCAGGTCTTGATGTGATGATCGGGGATGATTTTGAGGCGTCCTTCTCTCACGGCGTCTGCGGCCTGCTTCCCCATGTCTGCGCAGTTCACGTACCACTGCGGCTTCAGGAGCGGCTCCACGATGTCTTTGGATCGACTAGAACGCACAGAAAACAAACTTACAAACTTAAAAACTATGCACTTGTGTTAAAACTCTTTTAAAACACACTGTACCTGCAGACGGGGACGACCATGGGGTTGTCTTTGATTTCCTTAAACTGGCCCCTGTCCTTCAAAGCCTGGAGCACTTCCTTTCTGGCTTCAAATCGCTTCATGCCCTGTGGAAATAGAACGGATTTTGAATGAAGTTTAGTTATTACGACGTTGTGCTTTTGTGCAAACGGAACTGCAAGACTTGAGGCATATTTCAGTGTAAAAAAACTGCATAAAACATTATATTTAAATGAACAAACAGGACAGAGAGAAGGCCTTGAGGTAGGAACGTAAAATAAGTCTAATAACATAACAAATCATCGCAAAATTCTTAAAAAGACCCATATTACACGATTTTCTGATCTATGTTGAATCGTTCGGGTGATTTCCGCTCTGGAATTTAAAATCTCTGCTGAACTAAAAGCTAAAAAAAGCAGCTGTTAACTCAAAAACTCCCACTTCATGACATCACAAAGTGGAACAGAGCAACTCCAGGTGTGTTTTTGAGGAGTTAACATCATTATAACGTCGCTCAAACCTCACAAGAGTCAGTTTTGTGTAATATAGGACCTTTAAAGCTGCGCTGTGTAACTTTTCTGCTGCCTCGTTTCCACGGTTTGGCTCGGTTTGTCTGGAATGTTCCGCAGCCGGACGTTAATTAAGCTGCACGGAGATAATCAAGGTCAATGTGATTCTGCAGAACATGAGGCAAAGCAATAACATCTCCACGGAGACGAGCAGATGGTGAAGCCTTCTCCAAAAAAAGTTACACAGTGCATCTTTAAATACTGTATCACTGACTTTTACGAGGCATCAAACTGTAAGAAACTTCTCCCAAATGTAATGTTTTGTTGCAGCGGCACGTTCAAAAAGATAAAAAACAGTCAACGTGAATGAATTATGACGAATGAAAATAGAAAAAAGCTTTGACGGTGTTTTTTTTAAAGAAATGTAGAAATGATTAAAAGGTTAAAACTATTCGATTATCCGATATTACGAGGAAAGGACCAATAAAAGTGTCAAATATCAACGCTGATACTGAACAATAAGCTGGAGCAGTATCGGTTCTATGATATCGATTCAGCTGATATTCTAGTTGAGTTTTTAGTTGGATGTAATGAGACGATGTGCGGGGCCGACTCTGGACTAGAACGTGTCAGAATATTAGAACTTTTATTCACGCAAAGCTGTTTTATATTTATTTGAAGGATAAATAACAGTTACGTAACAACTGGAGCTTTTGTGTCATAAATTAACTGTGTTGTGAGGAAATAACGGCCATTTTCCAACCGTATACTTCAGAGAGATCAGAGAATATCGGCTAACGGCAGATACTTAAGTAGTAATGTACTGTACTGTAGATACCAAAGATGTGTACGTTTTACCTTCACGTCTGTACATTTGAGAGCAGTATCTGTACTTTTACTCTACTACATTTGTAAACAGGACTGAAAAATACAAGTTTTTTTTTTATTATCATGTGAAACCTGCTAAAAAGCCATTTTTAACGCGTTCATAATTTGAGCAAAACTAAAATGTACAAATAAAAACAGCAGGAAACACAAAGATTTGCGTTGAGTTTTGTTCAGCAGAAACAAAAATAAAAATCACTACAATTGAAGCTTTATTACATCTCAAAATATGTGTGAAAGGCTTTTACTTTTCGCTCTTTAAGTAGATTTTTTCATGTGATATTTGAACTTTTACTTGAGTTCTTCTTCCCACTCCTTTTCGAGCTTTTATGGGAACAATAAATAAAAGTAAACAAATAAAAATAACAATAAAAAGTATTGTTTTTGTTTCAGTATCTGTACTTTTACTTAATAAAACTGGCTTTAAACAGTGGTGGAAAAAGTACTCAAAGTGTCAATATCAGAACTGAAAAAGGTAGACCGATGCCTCCCTAGATGTTACTCAACCGTGGAATATCGGCCGATACGATACTGGACCGATCTTTCTAAGTACACAGAGTCTTTTTATAAATATGAGGTGGGATTTGTTATTGTTCCATCCCGGTCACAAGTTCAAAGAGGACGCGGTGAAAGGCAGAGTTAAGTTATTGTGAGAGAAGAGACGAGCGGAGGAGAAGGTCACATGGTAATTTGCAGAAAGAGCCAAAAGTAGCAGCCGGACGTTTGACATTGGCAGAGAAAAACACGGAGTCTGGGTCAGAATGAGAATGAGCTCCACACACTGTACCAGAAAAGGAGGGGGCACGTTGATGAGCAGCCCGTTTTCATCCAAAATGTTGACGAACGCCAGATTGTGTCTCACTCCGACCTCGTAGTCGTTGTGATCGTGAGCTGGAGTGATTTTCACAGCACCTAAACGCCACAGAGACACAGAGAGGAGGGAAATATGAAGACGAAACCGGGTTAAACTTCATCTGACGGGTTTCCATATTCAACGAAACACGGTTAAAAGTCAGACAGGAAGGAAGTTTGTCGCCGGTTTTGTTCAGTTTGTCTCTAGATAAACTGTCAACAAAGCTCAAAACCTGCACGTAATGATTTTTTGATTGTTTTGGACTGTAGGAAACATCAGGTACTGGACATTTTCCTGCTGATGTTAACGATGAAATGTAATTGTAATGAAATGCGTGTTTTAATGCGTGTTCACCTGCACATGGAAAGCAACAGGAGCTAAATCTGGTGCAAAACATCTTTTCTTTTGTGAGATTTGTAAGATTAATGGGGCTGTACAAGGTCCCTGACAAATAAAGAGTTTTTGGTTTAAGTTTTACATTTGGCTGAAGTGTCCCAGTGCCATGTTTAGAGCGGATTAGAGCAGCAATTACATTTTACAATTTAAATCTGGCATCGCACAAACTTGAACAACTTCAACTTCTTTTTTTTGCATGTTTGCAGTCCAGTCCTGATCTGCTTCGTACGATTAATGGAGCTCATATAGAAGTGCGTTAAATGAGAAAAAAACACTTTGAAAACTAACAAAAAGTTTGATTAAGACATATCTGATGAACTGCCTTTGTAATACAGGTTTTAAAAAGACTTTATCGTGTCTGTGGGTCATTTTATACGGGGTGTCCATAAACAATATTAACCTTTTACCCCATCTCGAGTCATAATTAGAAAAACATGAGACATCAACCTCGTCTAGTTTAAACTTTAGCACTGACCTGTTCCGAAGTTCATGTCCACGAAGTCGTCGAACACAACGGGCATCTTGCGGTCGCAGAATGGATGTAGCACGACTTTGCCCTTCAGGTGCTGGTACCTCGGGTCGTTCGGGTGCACGGCCACGGCGGTGTCTCCGAGCATCGTCTCGATACGAGTGGTGGCGACGATGACCTCCTCGTCTGAAATGGAGGAAAGGATGAAGAAAACCAACGGCGAAATAAGCGGGATTTTATTGTAAGAATCTGCCGTCAACAAATATGAACATCAATTTGGACAGAGTGAGAAATAACGTGAGTAATATTCAAATAACTATAACAGGACAGGCAAAAAAACTGTTCAGAAACTCATTTTAAGCACACGAATATGGCAGAAAACTAAAGTAATTGGTCGTAAATGACACAAAATTGATTCTGTTTGATCTTTGTTCCACCTTGTGATGTCATCAAGCTGTACTTTTCAGGTTAACCGCTACGTTTTACCTTTAGTTTAGTAGAGATTTGAAATTTCAGAGCTGAAATGATCCAAATGATTCTAGAAATGAAGGTGTGTGGTGTTTAAAAACACAGCGGAGCACTTCCTGTATCACCACATGATGACATCACAAGGTGGAACGGAGTGTTTTCAGTTTGAGAGAAGAACTCAGCTTAAATATGCAGGTTTGTTTGTGCGTTAATGTGTAAATGAAACAAAACGACCCCTGGTATCAACTTTTCCAGTCATTCTGGAACAAAGATTGTCCACTTTTTCTCAGCCACGTCGTAATCTTTCTCACGTTTTGTAATCTTTTCAGTGTTTTCAAAGCCAATCATAACCTTTCATTTCATTTAGAACATGTATAATTTCGCTTCCCAAATTGTAAATATTGATACTGGCCGTTTGTTCTGCACCTGATCCTTCGATTTTGTAGGCGAAAGACACGAGAACTCCAAACTCCACCTTCTCTTTGTAACCGGGGACAGGCAGCAGCGTTCTGCCCGTCAGCTCCTTCTTATCCACCTGCACGAGAAAACAACAAAAATCAGGTGTGTAGGTCAACAAAACTATTTTTATTTATTTATTTGACTGGGAGAATGCAGATTGATGAACAGACGTGAGGTTGGGGTCACAAAAGGGTCAAGTTAAAAATTGCACAGTACGTTCCATTCACTGCACAGGTCCCATTATTGCACATTACACTCATTGCACAGATACTGCATATTCCAGTCAGTTTGGCCCATTCAAGACAATTACCGTACATTCTGCACCGATCCCCTTCATATTTTGCCCCGTTAAACCCACTTTGCTGCTATAGGTGAAGCATGTTTGGTTTGACAATAAGTTTTTCATTTGAGCTTTTAAAGAACTATGTGGGACATTATTCACACACTAACGAAGACAAAAATACTCCAGGTTGTGTCCACTGTGTCTGTGCTGTCATGTTTTTTTGGGGAAAAGAACTTGGAAGGAAGAAGCAAGGAAGAAAATAGATGGATCGGTATAAATTATTTCACTAATATTTCACAACAAGTGCAAACTCATAAACATATGAGCTTTTAAAGAAACACAGAGGCTGGACTAAGACTTAATCTGGACTGAAATTAACCTAATCCCAGAATAAAAGTATGAATAAAACTGCATGAAATCGACATCTTGATCTGCTTAAACCCCCGAGTACCACCATGATTTGAAAACTACAGCATTACATCCAGCTTCATGATATATTTGCCTTTTCAAGAAACACAGGGACTAGTCCAGGGGAGGGGAAACGTTTTGACACACAGGCCACAGTGGGTCTAAAATTTAACAAAGGGGCTGGGCCAGGACAGGCTGAAACCCAGATTAGAGCAGGAGCATGAATAAAATTGTATGAAATTGAAATACGATCCTAAATAAACCTCCGTGTAGAGCAAATAAACTCTGCAGCCATCACCCGTTTACTCCTGAGAAACGGCTAAATGAGATATTTTGTGTGTTACATTGAATAAAACTCATTACCTCGATGTCTGAGATGGCAGAGTTGAGCGTACAGGACCAGTTCACCAGCCTCTTGCTTCTGTAGATCACTCCCTCTTCGTGCATTCGGACAAACGCTTCTTGGACGGCGTAGGAAAGTTTCTAAACAAAAATAAAACGTATGAAATGACAGAACATTTAATTTTCTTCAACAAAACTGAATGAATGTGAATCTTACAGGGTCCATCGTGAAGCAGGCTCTGTCCCAGTCCAGCGACGACCCCAGTTTCTTCAGCTGGTGGTAGATTCTGTCTCCTTTCCTAAAAGATCGTCCTTACGTCAAATGTTGGCTTTTTAGATTTATAATTATTTTACTTTTTAGTGCATCTCAAATCCAAAACCAAAGCGTTAAAACTTCAGGACAACCACAAACTACTTGGATCAGTGAAGAAGCTCACATCCAGTTGACAGAATTCAATATTATTTTGCATTTTAAGTTGAAATTTAAACTTTTAGGCTGTGTCTGAGTGTGCACATCATTTCCTACAGGGGGCACTATTTAGGGGTAATTTTTAGTGCTGTCCGAATGTCCAGCTGGTGAAAAAGCGGCGCACTAAACATTTCCCACAATGCACCTTGAAAAGTAGTGGGCATCAATGGTCAACAGAGCGGACAATATAGACCACAATGCACTGCAAGAGTCGGAAAAAAACAACAACAGATAACGACAGGTGAAGCAGACAGAAGCTCGACTTTTTCCTGATTATGAACAAAACACTCTTAAATAAACTGTTATGGTGTAAAGTTGCGAGCGTTAGCCACTTTCCTAAACTCGAGCTGCAAACAGAGCGAGAATTACCGTAAATTTCAGACTTGAGCGCATCTGAGAATAAACCGCAGCAGCTCAATTTGAAAAGAAGATCAATTTTGAATATATATAAGCTGCACTTGAATATAAGCCGTAGGTTTTCGTGTTGTAACTTGAGATATTTACACAGAAAGACGGAACACTCATTTGTTTTATTTTTATTTTTATTTAAGACACGCTTCTTTTTAAATTGTGCAAGAAAATCTGCACCAACACGACATCAACACCGTATGAACACAGCTGCAGGTTTAGGAAATAAAACACCACCAACACGGGCCATCTGCTTTTTTTTTCTTCTGAAAGTTTTTGTCGTCTTTTTACATCGACTAAGTTCTTCCCGCTGCCGCCTCCAACGTCGCACCATCGGTTCATTGATGGTCAAACTTACGTGCGGTGGCTCTATTTCCTTCTTTGATGCACAGATCCATTGCCTTCATCTTAAAATCTGCATCATTTTCATTTCTTTGTGTTTTCGTTGATGAGGCTGTGTTGTGATGCGCAAAATGACAGTTCAAAATCAAAACTCTTGCATTCTTCAGCGCATAATCTCTCCCCATGTCCGTCTCCCTTTTGCGTTTACAGCTAGAGAGCGCCCCCCGGTGGACGTTAGCTAGTAAAAAAATATAAATTAGCTGCACCGTTCAAAGAGTTCAAAGTGTGGGGAAAAAAGTAGAGGCTTATAGTCTGAAATTTACGGTAATAATGCAGTTTATGTGAGATCAATCTTGATTTTAAAAAGTCTACATTTATTATTAGTCCATAAATTCTTGTCCCAGTCCAATCTGATCAGTATTTATGACAGAAATGAAGTTTTATCAGAGTTTAAACTTTTTTTCACCCAGATGTTTTGAGCCGTGTGTGTATAAAGTCCGTTAAAGAGGACAGGGCTGTGTGACGCGTGCGACGTTAGGAGCTGGGGGAGACATTCAGACGCACACTTGGTCTCGTTTTACTCACTCGTTCTTCCACTTCCACACTTCCTGTATGAAGTTTTCTCTGCCCAGGTCGTGGCGGCTCATCCCTCTCTCCCTCATCAGCTTCTTCTCCACGACCACCTGCGTCGCGATCCCGGCGTGGTCACAGCCCGGGTTCCACAGCGTCGTCTCCCCTTTCATTCTGTGCCTAAACAAAGAGGCAACAGCAGCATTTAAAAGCCGGACTGCGTAACTTTTCGGTTGCAAGCATCTCTGGCATCTCTTTGTCCGCACATAGATGTTATTGCTTTGCTAAGGATGTCCCACAATACGGCATTAAACGTATTTATAGCCACGGAGACGAGCGATGTGTCAAATCTGTGAAGTGTATTTTTACTAATTTTAAAAAAAACACTGGTTATTATATAAAAGCAAGATGGATAAGTGTAATGCCATACTGTGGAGCATTCTAGTCAAAGCAACAACATCTCCATGGCGACAAGCAGGTAGTTCATCCCTCCACAATCAAAGTTACACAGTGCACTTTTTATTTGTATTATTATTAAGACACAATATACGCAACCAAATCAATAATAAATGTTTTGTTTTAATGTCGACTGTTCAACTTTGTGTGTAGTTTAGTTTATTTTATGTTTCACCGAAGTACGATAAAAAATCTTTTACATTTTGAGAAAAGAAGGACCTGATTTGTCTGTTATTAATGTTCATATGTTGATTTACAGACACAATAGTGAAATAAAAACCCCAGGATCATGTAGAGGGTTAATACGAACATTTAAGACCAAAATGAGTCTGAAGCAGCAGAGACAGAGAGAGGGGACACAGTTTAAAAAAAAAATAATAATAAACTAAAAATAAAAATAAATTAATAAATAAATCAAAATAAACTCAATATAACAAAAAAAATCCTGAAAATAACAATAAATAAATAAATCAATCAAAATAAACTCAATATAACAAAAAAAATCCTGAAAATAACAATAAATAAATAAATAAATCAAAATAAACTCAATATAACAAAAAAAATCCTGAAAATAACAATAAATAAATAAATAAATAAATCAAAATAAACTCAATATAACAAAAAAAAAATCCTGAAAATAACAAAAAATTAATAAATAAATCAAAATAAACTCAATATAACAAAAAAAAATCCTGAAAATAACAAAAAATAAATAAATAAATCAGAATAAACTCAATATAACCTGAAAAAAACAAACAAAAACTCAAATTAACTCAAAATAAAATAAATAAATAAATAAACCTAAAATAACTTAAAAAAAGGAAAAAAAACCTCAAAATAACAAAAAAATAAAAACCCCAGGATCATGTCGAGGTTTAATCTGAACATTTAAGACCAAAATGAGTCTGAAGCAGCAGAGACAGAGAGAGGACACAGTTTAAAAAAAATTAAAAATAAACTAAAAATAAATAAATAAATTAATTAATTAATCAAAATAAACTCAAAATAACCTGAAAAAAACAAACAAAAACTCAAAATAACAAAAAAAAATTAACTCAAAATAAAATAAATAAATAAACCTATAATAACTTAAAAAAATGAAAGAAAAAAAAACCCTCAAAATAACTCAAAATAAACCCCAGGATCATGTAGAGGGTTAATCTGAACATTTAAGACCAAAATGAGTCTGAAGCAGCAGAGACAGAGAGAGGACACAGTTTATCAATAGAAAGTGAATTGGAGCCAGAGTCGATGGAACAGGAAGTGCGACATGACCACTTCCTGTTTGGAACATTAGCAGGTTCGGTATGTCCATTTATATAAACAGTCTATGGTATTTACACATTTCTGATTTGTCCAAATATTGTGCACTCAACATTTTTAAATAAACAGAAATAAAATAAATAAATAATAAACGACAGAACGCACCATCGCGTGAGACAGTCCTGAATGGCGTTTGTCAGAGCGTGGCCCAGGTGAAGAGATCCGGTCACATTTGGCGGAGGGATACACATCATGAATATACCACGAGGGTTTGGCTCAGAGATGTCCTTCCTCTGCAGAAGAAACAGATCAAAAAATGATTCAATACATTTGTGTGAGTTGAACATTTTACTTTTCCGTGTCATTCTCATACTCCATATTCAGGCTTGAAGAATCCCTGCTTCTCCCACCAGGGATACCAGGCGGCCTCAACGTACTGCGGGCTGTAAGAGTCTGGGAGAGGGCTGACGACGTCTAAGAAAGGCACATTTAAAGAGTTAGAAGACATCTCTCATCTCTCATTTATTTATTTATTCTAAAAACAGTTGGTACAAAACAATAAAAGTTGAAATTATGATCAGTGTTTACATAGTGAGCTTCAAGGTTCTCTCTGCATTTTTGTCTGGCAGAGAACAAAAAAGTGAGTGTGACGTCACCCGACCACGAGTATCATAGCAACCAAAGAGCCAATCTGGAGCGAGGCTGTTGAAGGTCACGCCCCTTGCCGCTGTCAATCAAAACCTGTTGCTAGTGGGAGCGACGTCGGGGAAAGAAGGACCTGATTTGTCTGTTATTAATGTTCATGATTAATTTTGGACAAAACAGCCAGATAAATAATTTTAAGATCAAAATGACAATAATTTACCATTTGAAACTGTATTTGGAGCGATTCGTGTTTGAGCAAACTTTAATCGATTATATTCAAACCGCCATTTTGCCGATCAATCCTGTTTTCACCTCCGCTGTGATGTACAAACTTTGTTCTTCAATTTTATTTTCTTAATCGTTGAAACACACAGGACTTGTCAGTGTCACAGCGGATTTTTTTTTCCATTTGTACAAAAATTACTACGCTCGCTACTGTAATGTGCAGCGGTCCATAGGGGGCGCCGACAGCCCCACGGTGCTTTGTTGTGATGACGTTTATGCCGATGTCAGCTCCAACTGGACAAGAAATCAGCGGTTGTTTCTTTTATTAAGTGGTTTTAGATGAATATAGTGATTTAAAATGTGTAAATTCTAACAGAACGATCCACGAGTGTCACAGATTATAAATATAGACACAAAAGCTCAATACGTCTGATTTAACCAGAACCTTACAGCCGTTTATTACCTTTTTTCTCCCCGGGTTGAGTAGGGACCGTGTAAGTGATCACCCCGAGTTCTTTCTTCTCAGGTTTGGCCTTTTTCTGAACAAAAAAAGGACAAAAAAATGTTTGAAAAATGCATAAACCACATATTTCAAACCCATTTTAAACCAGAGGAGCGTCTCTACCTCTGACGGGGGCTGGGTTTTCTTCTTGGCCTCCATTTCTTTTTTCTGTTGGAACTTCTCCAGCTTCTCACGTTTTTTTGCCTCTTTCTTCAACTGAGCCTCTGTCTTTGGCGGCCCTGCAAAAAAAAAAAAATCATACAAATGAGCCGTCCACTGCAGTTTTCTGAGGCTTCAAATGATTTAATAACAGTTTGCAGAGTTTAAACAGATGGACAGGTTTATTGGATATTATCTTTACTAAACGATTAAACAAGCAGCTATTGTTTTCACTCTCTCTTACACTACACATGATTTTCAAACTATAAAAAGACGATGTTGGTGTTTAAATCCATTTGTCTCGATCGTATGAAAGCTGGAAAAATGTATTTTAGGCTCTACATTTATTGCGTTCACCATTTCTTTGTAATAACAGGGAGATGTTTGTTATTTTCGTGGTAATGTGCAAATACTTGAGCTGTAGAGGGTTGAAAAAGTAACGTCTGACAAATTCTAATTAGAGATATTTGCCGATATTTGCACTTTTTAGCGCATCTGCTGTCGGCCTTCAATCTCCTGCACAGGTCGATATTTAGCTTAAGTAAAGAGCAAACACGGAGGTTTATTTGAACACTTCAGTCACACTTTGTGCAGTTTGCATTTTGCACTAAACTGCTCTCTCATGGTTTATTTAAAAAAAGGCTGTGAGTGAGTAAATTTAAATGACTTTATCTGGGAAAAATAATCTAAATCACATGTGTCAAACTCAAGGCCCGGGGGCCAAACGCGGCCCGCCACGTCATTTTATGTGGCCCGCAAGAAGATATTTTAAAATGACAGCCGTGCCTTTTAATTTAAGTCTGTGCTGCTTTAATGTTTGCACTGACAATAAACTAATGAGATTTTCCCAGCAAGTGGAACTGAGAAATATTTGCAAATAATCATCACAAAATGTTCATGAAGAGGAAAATTGTCGGCGTGGAAGGAAGTTGGGAGGAAAAAAGGTGAAGGTGAATATAAGTTTGTGCTTTGAGGAGAAAAACCTGTGTGTTTTTTGTGTTTTGAGGCGGAGTCGGTACAATCTACGTCGACATTCGGTTACATTTAGTGACATTTACACTGTCGCCGTCACATCTGGCCCTTGATGGCGGCCATTTTGCTGATGTGGCCCTTGGTGAAAATGAGTTTGACGTCCCTGAACTAAATCATCCAACATATCAACCCTGAAAATATCGACTTATCAACCATCGGCTGCTCTGGATTCTAAACAATCAGTATCAGCCACGAAAAAACCCACATGGATCTTATTATTTTTATTATGAAGATGATTATTAGGATTATGATTATTGTGATTATGGTAATTATTCTGATTATGATTCTTATAAATTTGACTATGATGCTTATTTGATGATGAGGATTAGGATTATTAAGATTATTATAATGAACAGGATTATTGTGATTATGATAATTATTATGATTTTTAGGATTATGATGATTCTTATTATTATTATCATCATTATTGCATCATTTGACTATTTATCTGTTGCAGCTCATCCCTTTTAATGATACTGTCTATTAAAAAACACGTTACTAAGATTATTTTGCAGTACTGTTGTCGTGTCAGTGGCATAAAACAGTTTCAATATCATCGTTTCTCACAGTATTTCTCTGTCTCGATTCATCGTACGTCTCCTGATCCTCGCTCTCACAAACACTTTGGTAAATCTCTTTGTTTTCAGACAAACAGCTTCAGAATATCTTCTTTCACACAGAGAAATTAAACATTCCGACTGTGACGCTGTTAATTCTAGCGCTGCACATCGTTCTTTCTTTGAGGATTGCGATCAATAAAATACTTTAATTAGATGCAGCCAGCAGCGGCGTGATTTACTCCAAAAGTAAACAATACATATTATAACAACACAGGATATGAAAGAAAAACTATTTGCTCATTTACAAAAATAGAGCCAGGTTCCTCAACTTTAAACTCCTCTAGTTCATGCAACTTCTGATAATCATGATGTTTGTCTGCTCAGAAACCAGGGATTCATTATTTTTACATACGCAGGGTTGAAAAGTTAAAAATGAAGGCGAAGGTTTGAATTTTGAAGGTCCTACATTACACAAAATTGACTCTTTGAGCTTTCAGTCATGTTCTAACGCTGTTTCCTCCTCAAAAACAGACCTGGAGTTGTGTTTTTTTTTCCATTCACACATGTTTGAGTCACACTAATCACTCAAAACGCTCTGTTCCACCTTGTGACGTCATGAAGTGGTAGTTTTCAAGCTAACAGTGACGTTTTACCTTCAGTTTCGATGGCTGAAATGCTCGAATTTATTCTGGTGAAGGTGTGTGGAGATTAAAAACACAGTGGAGCACTTCCTGTACCACCACATGATGACATCACAAGGTGGAACAGTGCGTTTTCTTTCTTAAATATGCAGGGTTTGTGAGTTAAACATGTGAGAATGAAACAAAAAAACAACTCCAGGTCTGTTTGTGACGAGGAAACGACATTAGAACATAAATAACAAAACAGCGTAATGTGATCTCTTTAACACTGATCTGTTTTTCTTTTTCTCACCATTCGTTGCGTCTCCAGTGTCAGCATTAGCCGCATTAGCCGCATTAGCCGCATTAGCATTGTCTGCGGTGTTTGTCTTGAGTGTGACGGGCCCCATCTTCTCACACAGGCTGATCTTCCCTAAAACCTTCACAAACTGAGGCTGGTTTATGCAGGTCGTGAACCACCTCGTCACGTTCGTCAGCAGTTTACGATCCTGCGGCTCCAGCACCTCAAAACAAAACAAACCAGGACCAGTTCAGCATAAATAGTAGTAAAAGTAGTCGACTGATCAAACAATTATTTTTACTCAAAACCGTGTATTTTTAACCATATAAAAAGGTTAAAATACAGTGAGTGAAAACTTAAATACAGTAGATTTACAAATAAAATCAAAATCATAAAGTGTTATTAACATTTTGGTTGAATAATGCTACAGTCCTTGTTATAAAAAGTTATTTTCATGTGTGTTTTAGAGTCAGTAGTACAACAATTTAAAAAAAAGATGTCATGTTTATCTGTTTTTGTTTATTGTTGTTTATGTGACGCACTTTGAGCAGCTTTAGTTTTATTTTAAATGTGCTATAGAAATAAAATTGAAAAGAACTGAATAACAATCATGATTATAAAAATACAACTACAATTATGATTAGTTGATAAATCGTTGCAGCTCTACTGGAAACAGGTTTTTTTATGGCCAAGTTCGTGAATATTAAAAAGACTGAGATAATTATTAATTTACTTTTTTATTTTTCCTTTTTTTTTTAAAATAATCTTTTTGTCTGTTGGGTGTGATTTGGTATATTTATTATTACAATAACAACAACAATAATAATAATAATAATAATATTTTTTCCTTTATTGTGTTTTTTTATTTTTTTATTAATCTTGTATTTTGTAAAAGTCCATCAGAAGGGGCTCTCGGAGAAAACAGGTGGAGGTGTCGGGTTTAAAAGGGGGGGAAAATGTAATTAAACTGCAACTTGTACAACTGCACATGATAAACACTTGATTTCACAAAAATATATATATTAAAATGACAGATTTTAGACATATTTAGATTTTTTTTTCCTAAAGTTGAATTTTAGGCTTGCTTAGAGTTTCATCTCTGTTGATTTATTAGTCAAACTCTCGTAAAAAGCTGAAGTTATTTACACTTTTTAAACCACAGTACAGTTAAACACAATCATCCAATTCAAATAAAACTCACATATTTAAACGGGAGAAGAACAGCACAGGCCACTGCCACATCAGCCAGAGTGACGCCCTCGCCCACCAGAAACGTTTTAGGCTCCAGAGCTTGATTCAGCATTTTCAGAACACGCAGCAACTCCGCACGGGAACTCTGCTGCAGCTACGACGTGGAGGAGAAAAAGGTTAGTGCAGGAACTTTACAATAAACCAGAATATAAACCAGGCCTGTCAGGATTACACTATTCTAAATGGACTATATCGTTTAAAAAATAAGCTGCAATAAATAAATAAATAGCTGAAGGCAACACTTAAACAGTTTGTGTCTGTAATGAGTCAGAGCGGTTCATAATTCAGTCTTCTACAGCTCAAATCTCATCATAGAACAGAAAAAATACCAACAATTTCACACTAGTACAAAGAAAAAGTCCACATGATTAATACAGACCCCCAAAATTATAGGAAACCCCTTGACACCATCACTGATACAGATTGTGTTGGTTTTTTTCACTTTTTTTTAAAGTAGTAGACACGGACTTCTCTGCAGTCTACAGTATAAATAGGTAAAGGCATAGTAGTGGATAATAGTAAAAAAAACAAAACTTGCATAAATACTTTTAATGTCAATCTCTCATGTATATTTCGCACGTGTTTCTAAAGTTTTAAATGGACCCAAGTAGTCATTTGTTTCTTTGTTTTTGTTTGTATTGTTTCGTAGTAAAAGAAAACTTCAAATCTGTCGACTGAATAGAAGTTTTACAGTGAAGACGTTTGGCTGCTCGTCCAAGTTCTTCAGTTCTGGTCAGATTCCTGCTGGACACTGCCTTACATCTGTCTGAAGGAGGAGATAACGACACTGAAACTAAAAACACTTATTGTTTACAGTTTCTGTTTGTTGGCTCGGTCTGATGAGCTGCATCAAGTGTGAACTGTGCCCGAGTCAGAGTTAGCCTTGTATTGTTCTAGTGTCTCGTGTCTCCCAGTACAAATAAAGTTAAATTAATAGAAAAATGAATCGTGAAAAATTAGCCCACAGCAAGTTTTCACAGTAAAACTTTCAACATGACTGAAAGGTTTTTATTCTGCCTCTTGTCTTTTAATGTTCATTTTATGACAATCACTTATGTTTTGATTTGTTGTATTGTGGTTTTAATGTCTTTCTTATTCTGTAAAGCACTTTGAATTACTCTGTGGATCAACTGTGCTAAATAAATAAACCTGCCTCGCCTCAAAAGTAAAAATAGACCAAGGTTTGAGTTAACTGGAAATAATCTTAGAGTTAGTTTCACTTCTAACTCCTCCAGTCAAAACAGAATATATTCAGCCTCAGACCAGAGTTTCTTCAGAATGAATCAAGCCTCTTGTACATCCAGATGTTTTATTTTACATAAGGATGCACAGATTCAGCTTTTTCAGTGATACCAATTCTTTTAAAGATCTGCCCATACTCGATATCAACTGATACCACTGGAGGGAGTAATAGCATTTTCTCCTTAAAACATTTGGATTGGTTTAGTCTTATTTTATTTTAGTTTAATGTAGTTGTTTGCTGCTTTAAAGCAGCTCTGCACAAGACTCTCTATGGACCAGAACCAAATAACATCTCCCACATGAGCCACATGAGCCACATGAGCCACCTCACATGAGGAGGACTGAACCGGGACTGAACCGGGACTGAACATGGGGAATCAGTGTTGCCATTTTCTGCAGCTAAAACCTGGAACATTCTTCCTGTAGATGTGACTCAGACCTCGACTTTGACAATGTTTAACTCCAGACTCAAATGGTTCTGTTTTATCTGTGCATGTGACTGAAAGGGTTTTATTCTGCACTTTCTCCTTTAATGTAAATTTTATGAGGATTATTTATGTTTTGATTTGTTGTATTGTGATTTTAATGTCTTTTTTCCTCCTGTAAAATACTTTGAATTACTTTGTGGATCAACTGTGCTGTACAAATAAACTTGCCTTGGTCTTATTACATCAGTTTATATGTCCAACCAGGATATTGATTAGGAAGTTGATGTCTACTTCAACAATACAAGTATCAGGTTGGTGATTCCCTAATTTAACGATCCACATAATGCGTCTCACCTTTTTATCCATCCCCATCACGCCGAGAAGAGGGAAAACCACGGCACACGCAACAGGAGTCAGCTCATTGTCTGCGAAGCTGAGCCACTGCCACACGAGGCTCTGCTGTTTCTCATCTCCACCGACACGTTTACTCTGAGAAGCCAAGTACCAGGCCACCGCATTTGACCCATTCAGAACCGTGGCGCCTTCACCGGGTCCCAGGACGAGGGCGGGTCTAGAGCGGGCGTTCAGGGAGGCAGGCGGGTCCTCGGTGACAATACGAGGTTTGGCATTTGGACAGAACTCTGCCGTGATGAGGGCGAGGAGACTGCGGAAGTCTTCAGGGTGATGTGAAACGTAAAGTGTGGCCATCGCTGAAGAGACAACAGTAAGAACAGTTATTTATAGTCAGTGGGCAGATTTACGTGGCACCGAATTATAAGATAACTAGATCAATCAGATTCTGTTTCTTGGCGTGTGTTTATTTGCAGCTGGGACTGGAAGCTGAAGCAATATATTTTGGGACTCAATATGCATCATGAGGACTTTTTCTTTGCAAAATTGGGGAATTTTTTGTTATTTTGATTGTAATGTGCCAAGATTTGAGCTGTAGAGCATTGAATAAGTTAGTTCTATGGCACATGTTTGGTTCATTCAGCCCATGTCTTTTAATGAAAGTCTATTTAAAATGTTTTATTTTAATTGTTTAAGTGGCATAAAGCAGTTTCAATATTATCCTTTATTGTAGTATTCCTCTGTATCGGTGCTTCAAAATGCTTCAAAATTTCTTATCATGACAGGTCTAGTTAGGACAAGAACCATTTTGACAGAGTCTCTTCCCGTCCATATATAAATGTATTAAATTAGCAGATCTTTTTACGTAGGTTTGTCAAGCGTAAGCCTATAAAAAGTAGACACTAACGACATAAAACCGATACAGGTTGAGACTCATCTGACTATAGCCAACATGTTTCTAACAAAGAATGGGACGATACTGAAATTTGGTGTCACGATTATAAAGGCCAAAATGATCGAGAGTCTTCAGGGCGATGTGCAATGGAAAGTGTGGCCATCCCTGAAGAAACAACAGTAACAACAGTTGTTTATAGTCAGTGGGCAGATTTACACGGCACTTAATTATAAGATATCTAGATAAATCAGATTCTGTTTGTGGCGTGTGTTTACTTGCACAAAAACAAAAAAAAACACCTGGTGATCTGTAAAACTATTGTACTGTAAAGACAAAGTACAAGGAACTTCAACAACAATAATAATAATGCTTTAATTTTCTAACTGTGATGCCCCCCTCCGTCTCGTTAAGGACTGGGTCGGCTAATCAGGGCCACCTGGCTCTACATAAATGTGTCAACCACTAATGTTCTTGTCCTCTCTCCTCTCCCCAGGACGCCGTCTGGTGACCTGAGATGACCCCACAATGCATCTTTAGCGCCTTTGCACATTCTGTTATTGTAAAATGTTAACAGGTGATTAGTCTGTAAACTAAAGCCCATCTTTTGGCAACTTCCCGTGTCAGTCTCTGTTTGTCTTGAGTCATGGGACACTTACTTTCATTTTGGTCTTTGCCAGTTAGATTACCTTTTTTACAAAATATTTTTCGGCAAAACTTGCACAGGTGTAAACAATTAGACAGAAACCAGATTACGCACACAAAATGTAAGTGTTCCCACAACATTTCAATTATTTGTGAACTAATCTGAGAATACTGTGACCCAGACAAGCCCCCTCAAAAAAATGAATTAAATGACTTTATTTTTTTTTTAACTTATTTTACTTTACCAATTATGCCTCCCCTCCCTCCTTTATTTTTACTTATTTTTTATTTTATTAGTAAATTTTATTATATTTATCTGCTGTCTTATTTATGCATTTACTTTGTATATTGATTTTACTTATTTTACTTTAGCAACTATGCTGAAAAACTTTAATAAAAAAGATCATTAAAAAACAAAGTAGACACTAAACTTATAACACAGATATAGTTTGAGACTCATGACTAGGGCCAACATGGTCCTAATCTAGACGTTACTTAAATTTGTGGTTTGCTGTTGAAAGAACAAGCCCAAAACTTAAATTTGTCTATGGAATATTACCTGTATTATTGAACATTTAAACTGGTGTGAGCAGGTTGTTTGAGGGTTTATGCCTTTGTTGTTGTTTACATGAGCCACAGACTGTAAATGGAGGGTTATATCCTAACTAGTTCCTACATAACAAGCTGCTTTAATTATGTGGAGGACTGATAAACCAGCTTTAGCCACCTGTCAAGAGAGGACAAGTCAAACAAGCTACCTAGCCTTCAATTCATCTCAACAAGGCAAGTTTGAATGAGTGCTGCCAAGGAAAGACTCTCAACTTTACTCGTCTTAAACTGCAGGATTTGTTATCGTTTTATCAGGGCAATAACTTTATGATAGTCCGAAAGAGCAGCACTTACCTCTGAATGAAAGCGAGACCCGTCAGCTTTAGCAGGACGCCGCACGCTGCCACATGAGCGTAAGACCCGCCTCCTCGCGTCTGATGCAACCGAGTACTTCCGGGTTTGAGAGGCACTTCCGCATTCGCACAAAATGACGCAAAATAACTGTAATTTTTATATTTTTTTTCATTTAATGTATTTTTTTTTAACAAATATGTATGTTAAATAATAAATACCCATTAAATTATAAGTTATTCTCCTGACTATTTTAATTTTGACTACCGTTTGCGTAAGCTAGTTTACAGTGCTAGCTAAACAGGATAGCTTGGTGTTTTGTTATTTTTCTATGTATAGTGACATCTGTATTTATTTATTTACTTTTTTTTTTTTTTTACTTTTATTTATATCTGTACTTTAGTCAGATAAGGTTGTTTTAAATGTGCTATATAAATTAACTTGAATTAACTTGAATAAAAAACAGTTACATGGTTTTAAATGTGTTTATGACATTACTACCATCATCTTACCTGCTCTTATAGTCCTACCTGCTCTCTGTAAAAGCACTTTCTGAACTTATCTGTGAAATCTGCACATAGCCTACTATTTCTACAGCAGTTGGACAACTAGAGAGAACTCAACTTTAGTGAACAGAGACACAATATTTCCTGATGATTCGTTCAGTTCTTTATCCAAATGCAAAAGGCAACACGAAGAACAGTTTGTAAACAAGAATCTATTAAGACATTCATCGAGGAAGTGCTGTTCCAGAGTCATTTTGATCAGTTCATTTGCTGTCCCAATCCTTGCAGCAAAACAAATAAAAGTTCACGTATGCAGCCTGCTTAAAGTTTTAACACTAGGAGCAAATTTCACAGGAATCACAGTGTGTTTAGCTAAGCAGGTTCTGTTTATGTCTCCTCATTTGAAGTGAAATAAGGCTGCGTTCACACTTTCACACACACCTACACACACATTGGGTTTCCATTTCTTAGGCACATTGCATCGACTTATACATTTATTTCCTGGACACAAATTCTAACCTTAAAAGTTTTATATTATGCAAAATTGTTATAGAATGTTGCTCCCTCCTCAAAAACAGATCTGGAGTTGTGCTTTTGTTTCATTCACACATATTTGAGTAACACTTTATTAATCTGTCTACATCTCCAAAGCTAAAAATGCTCTGTTCCACTTTGTGATGTCATCAAGTGGTAGTTTTCATGTTAACAGCTCCTTTTACCTTTAGTTCAGTAGAGATTGTCCATTCCAGAGCTGCAATGATTCAAATGATTCTAGAAATGAAGGTGTGTGGAGTTTAAAAACACAGTGGAGCACTTCCTGTATTGCCACATGATGACATCACAAGGTGGGACAGAGTGTTTTCTGTCTGAGAGAAGAACTCAGCTTAAATTAAACAACATGTGTGAATGAAACAAAACCAAGTCTGGGTATGTTTTTGATGAGGAAACGATATAACATAGATCAGAAAATAGTGTAATATGGGCCCTTCGTTACCATGGTTACTATTGCCTAAACTTAACCTAAACTTTAACCTTAACCTATTTTAACTTATGTCTGAACTTTAAACCATGTTGTTGATCTAATAATAAAGGATTTATGTGGTTTTTGTTCCCCAAATAAATGTGTGTGCAGATTTTGGTCCCTATAACACACACACGAGCACACACACACACACCCCACACACAAACAAACACACCCCCTACACACACACACACACACACACACACACACACACACACACACAGTCAGGTCTGATCCATAGTAAAAAGCTAAAGTTAAATCTCACTGGACGAAACGCTGTAGGACTGAAGACGTTTTGTCCAGTTGACAGATTTAACTTTGGCTTTTACAAATAAACCCGGAACTAAACCAGGACTAGACCAGGATTAACCAGGATAAGAAGAAGATCAAACCATGACCAAAACCAAAACAAAACCAAACCCAGATGAGTGTGAACGCAGCCCGAATTCTTCCTTTATGACACAGTAAATTATCTTTGCAACCCTTTGAAAACTGAACACGTCTTTAGTCCGTTTGCTCCGGAAGCACAGCGGGAATGATGTCCAGTGTCTCTTGATTTCTGTCTCGTTCGAAAGTATCTCCGAGTATGGCAAATATAATATCAAACACCCCTTTAAAAACCCTCCATACAACTTTAAAACAATATCCTACCCCATTCCCACTTTTCCATGCTAGTTTTCCAAACCCACTTCCCACAGCGCTGGTCTGGCTCCCCAACTCTCCCACAACGGTCCCGACGTAGTCCCCGCTCTGCTCCACTAACCTACCTCCAAAAAACTTCGTCACCCACCAGGAATTATCTAACATGTCACCAAAAATTCCCAGAGTGTCACCAGCTAACGTTCCAATCCCAGTTACTCCAGTGTAACAGCTACTGAACAGCGCTCCCCCCATTGAGGAAGCGCAATAGTAAATTCGGGAGAAGCACGCCTCTCCTACGTCGTAAACTAGCCGGAAAGCCGAGCCAATTCCAGAAAACACGTCTGAGATCAGAAGGTGGAAGACGGAGTAAGTGTCTCCAGGCAAAGCAGACAGGACTCCCAGATCCTCCTGAAGAACATACGACACCTATGGGAACAAAAAAAACCAAACATTAGCATAATAAAATGACAGCACCACCTGCAGGGTAAATACCTCCAGCGAGACACACCCCATTCCACGGGCGGGGAGGGGTGGAACATGTACCTGCGCTCACAGTGTTCCTCACTTTTCCCCTGTACAATGTGATGTATATGTTCCAGCATTAACATAACATATTTAGGTTGAAAAACATGACATAACGTCTTATTAAAAAAGGAACAGTATGTGATGTTCAGGAGGCGGCGCAGCACATGTTTGATCCTATGGGAACTGAGCGTTAAAAACATAATTTGGAACATTCACCGTGACCGAACACGCTTTTATATTAGTCTGTTTCTAAGTTAAAAAGGTACATACTGAGGCTTGGAGCAAACTTGTCTTTTTTTGGAGTATAATAATGATACTATTCTGATTCTAGGCTAAAAAGTTACATACTGAGCTTTACGCAAACGTGTCTTTTTTGGCGTGTAATAATGCCATCTTGTATTATTAATCATGTGTATGCTGAGGTGGGCAGTACTCATTTATATTTACTGTAGTATCTTTTTTTTAAATAAATTGAACTTTTCAGAGTATTTTTTAGACTCCATAATTTTACTCTTCTACTCCTACTACTCCTATACACAGTGCAGCAGTGCTTTTATTTTCTATTTCCGCTCTGAATTAGTCGATAAACTCTATAGACTTTACACATGCGCTCATCTTATATTAAAACGTGGAAGAATCCCAATACTTCTGCACCAGGATGTGAAATGAGAGGGTGAGTCAGGAGGCTGAATGTGGGAGACGCACAGGGTGAGGCAGCGACGGATCAGAGGGAGAGTTTCTGTTGTTACACGTCTACAACTGTCTAACTGTTTAAGTGTTTATGTGTTAAAAAGGGAAATGTTTCGGTAGTTTTGCCCCGATGAAGGTCAAAGCATTGGTGTTTTAACCTGACCTGCCGTGTGGTAATAAAAGTATTTCTGAATCTGATCCCTGAACTGAAGAGCACCATGTATGTTTAAGTAGCCCTCCTTTCTGAAATTGTGCTGTTTATGCTTTTGTCTGCATGAATCTTCACACTGAGGAGTTCAAGAGCCGGCGTCCTGTTGGTGTCCAGAGTCGGGAGGAAACCGGGAGGAAACCGGGACGAGACCGGGACAAAACTAGGATGAAACTGGGATGAAACTGGGACTAAACCAAGGCTAAACCAGGACTAAACCAGGACTAAACCAGGACTAAACCAGGACTAAACCAGGACTAAACCAGGACTAAACTAGGACTAAACCGGGACTAAACTACGATGAAACTGGGACTAAACCAGGACTAAACCAGGACTAAACCAGGACTAAACCAGGACTAAACCAGGACTAAACCAGGACTAAACCAGGACTAAACCAGGACTAAACCAGGACTAAACTAGGACGAAACCAGGATGAAACCAGGACTAAACTAGGACGAAAACGGGACGAAACTGGGACGAAACTGGGACAAAACTAGGATGAAACTGGGACTAAACCAAGACTAAACCGGGACTAAACTAGGAATAAACCAGGACTAAACCAGGACAAAACATGGGGAATCAGCGTTTGAGTTTTGTGCAGTTAAAACATGAAACATTCTTCCTGAACATGTGACACAGGCCTCTACTTTGATGTTTAAATCCAGACTCAAACGGTTCTGTTTATCTGTTCATGTGACTGACAGGGTTTTATTCTGCCTCTTCTCTTTTAATGTTAATTTTATGAAGATTATTTATGTTTTCATTTGTTGTATTGTGATTTTAATGTCATTCTTATTCTGTAAACACTTTGAATGACTTTGTGTATGAATTGTGCAACAAATAAACTTGCGTTGCCTTTATCCCTCACTTTTTTTTTTGTTATTTCGTCTTATGTTTTGATTTGTTTGATCTGAGTACCGCATCCTCCGAGTTTATCAGCATCTTTCATGTTTTATACAGTGTCTTTATATTTGTTTACATGTCGTGCATCACCTGCCCTGGGAGTTCAGTGATCGTCGACACCACCGGACGCAGAGGGGCCTTGAGGATGGACAGAGTGGTGGAGAGGATGTAGAAAAACGCACTGGTGGAGTTATCGTCTTCCTCCTGCTCCTCCACCCGCTCCAAGACCAAAGGGGCGTCTGATGGAATAGACCTAGACTTAGACTCAGAGGATGTCACTGCTGATTCTTCCTCGTCAGGTGAAATTTGATCTGCTTTTGCCGATTCAGCGACTGTAGCTTTTTCTTCAGCGGCGACTTCAGCGACTGTAGACGCTTGAGACTCGGTGCTGCCCTCTGTCTGCTCGCTGGTTGATTCTGTGTCAGGAGTCGGGTCACTCTGGGCCGTATTCTCTTCGTTACTTACTAAATCTTCTTCCGTAGCCGCCTCTGAAGCTACCGCGCTCAAAGTCTGGGCTTCGCTTTGAGAAATGTCTGCGATAACTCCTCCGTCCTGTCCTCCGCAGCCCTCAGAGAACAGCTCCGTCACGCCTAACAGCTCCTCCAGCTCCTTCACAGACACTTGCTTCTGCCCTCCCTCTGCGTCTCTGATAAAGGCCACGCTGGAGCTGTCTTTTCCCTCTGGAGCGGCGCAGCAGACGGCCGACCACAGCGGCTTCATGTCACACTGTTCTATTCCATCAGTCCCGAGTCGCCCGGCTCCGGTCAGGACGTACAGCTCGCCCCCCGAGGTTTGACACTGGGGGGCGACGTTCGTTTGGACTAGAGCGGTGACGGCTGAGTCCCATTCCTGCAGATGGGAGACCTCAGGAGACAGCTCTGGCTTGTCACTGTCCCCTGTGAGCAGAGCCGGGACCACCACATTGACACTTTCATCGTCTTTAATCTGTAAAAAAAAAAAAAACAAGTCAAAGTTTTAGAAGTTTGAAAAGACGGGGGAATGATTTGCCATTTTAAAAAGCATTTGGGGAGTCTGCATAAACATCCTTAACTGGTGCTAAATGATTCTGTCTGGTCCTGATTCAGACTAATCACTCACTCTGACAGATAAACAGTTGACACTTTCATTGAAACTGCACTAAGACGACTTGACACGCCATTACTGTAAATCATAAGAGACCTCCAACTTACTCCGTCAACTTGTCACAGCTTGAATTAATTTTGTTTTGATTTGTCCTTACCACAGGCTCTGCTTCTTCTGCTGCGCTAGCCGTCGGCCCGCTGCTCAGATGGAAGGCAGAGTAGACAGGGCTGCCGCAGATCGGCTGGTACAAAGTGGCGAACGACTGTCCCTCAGGTCTCGAGTGGCACAGCGGCTTTAGGGGCCCGCCGTAGCTGCCCTGGGGCGGGCTCTGTCTGTAGAAGCTGTGGCTGCACTGACTGAAGCCCGAGGCCTGGACCGGAGACAGGCCTGAGCCGAGCAGAGCCAGCAGCCACAGAACACCTGCATTGACAGCAGCAGGACACATGGTGGAGTGCTCGCAGTCCCCCTCTCTCTCCACACGCAGAGCTGGAGGGAGAGGCTTATGAATTATCCAGTACCGTCCGGTTATAGATGAAAACGATAAGGTGGAAACACAAGGCTTCAGTGATATCCTGTTGTCCCTACAAGCTCCTTCCTTTCTGCAGTTCTTCAGGACACAAGCTGTGCACAGACTGGATCTCTGGTGCAGCCAATCTTGCTTACTGCTTCATTTCCCCTCTCTGACAGCCTCACCCCCTCTGTCAGTTCCACCCTCTGCCTCTCCCTGTGGCTGAGGCACTTACCCCTCCCTCTGACTCTCTGTGGTTACACCTACAACTCTCACTGCTTTAGGTACACAGCCCAACCCTACCACCTTCTCGGACTGACACTTACCTGTAAGTCCGCATTCCCAAACGCTGGGCGCTGCACAGACAATACGGTGCGGTGCGATTTGTGAAATGCAAATTCCTTAAACTGTCAGAGAAGCAGGTTTAGCATGAACTGTTAGCAAAACCACAATAGATCATACAAATACAAATAAGCATAGTCATTTTAGAAAGCGTGGGTCTGAATATCACAACTGATAATGCAGCAGAGCAACAATAACATTTAAAACCAGTGCTATGCAAATGTAGGAATTCAGTTGTAAATCTGATCAAATCTTACAAAAATGCCTGTTGCAACATGATTTTGGCTTTTGTGTTTCTCTTTTTCTGAAAATATCTTCAGAAAAAACTATATTTGGCAGTGAGTCCTACCTCTGTCATGAAAGCTGAGCGGGTCCGTTGGTAGAATGAAGCAGAACAACCTTTTATAAAGAAAACAGAAGGCAACACACCCTCTGGACGTCTCTCAAAACGTGGAATGCAACAGCTACAAACCCCCTTTCAAATCATACTAAATAGTTTCAGTTGTGTTTTCTGCAGGTTTGTATCAAAAACACTGACTCTTATATCTCACATAGAGAGTCACAACCTGAAAACAAAACCATTATAATTCAGAAGATTTTAATATTTATGCATGAGAGGATTTATTTCGATTCAAACATTATTTTCATTTTGAATTAAAAAACATATAAACAGATGGATTTTGTAATGAGTAACAACATGTTGAGAATTTAAAGTTGTGCATCACTGATTTATAACTAAAATACTGTCTAGAAACGTTTTCACATTATGTTAAACTGTTACCAGCAGTTTGGGATTATAGTCTGGGATTATTGTTGTGTGAAAAATAAAATAAATGCATGTAATAATTCCATAATGAGCCAATGTTTAAAAATGATTTGTGAAATGTCTTTGCAGAGACTGTAGCTTCACCAATGTCCACCAGGGGGAGTTTGTCTCTCCTTTTAAAAGCAGCAGGAGGGTCAGAACAGTCCAGTTTGTCGGGCCCTTCAGTTTTGTATAAATACCTCACTCATTTGGGATATCTATGACTAGTTCTGCCTCGTCTGCCTCCCCGCGGTCATCGTCCACCCTGTCACTGTCTGCGTCACTGTCCCCGTCTTCTTCTGCTCCGTCTCCGCTGAGCATCTGCCGCGGGACCCAACTGAAGGGGGCGCTGGCGGCAGGCGAAGACGCGGGGGCGGAGGAGTAATTAGGAGCGACAACCTGCCAAGAACAAAAATACAGTTAACATGAGCAAAACTGGGCACAATCTTACAACAAATCTGCTTTAAAGAGCACTGTGGAGCTTTTCTGGCTCAGTTGTCTCCTTGAAGATGCTATTGCTTTGCCAAAAATGTTTCCCAGTATGGCATTTAACATATCTGTTGCCATGGAGACAAGTAGGTGACAGCACTCGGCCAAGTTACAGGTTAAATCTGTGGAGAGGAGAGGAGGCCGAGCTCATAGTAAAAACACGTTACATTTTATTTTTTATGTATATTTACTATTTAATGTATTATCATTATTTTTAGTAGTAGTAGTAATAGTAGTAGTAATAATAGCATTAGAGAAAGTTAATAATAACAGTAATAGTAGAGTTAATAACAGTAGTAGTACTTGAGAGTTAAAAATAATAGTAGTAATAGTTGAAAAAGTTAATAGTAGTAATACTAGTAGTAGTACTTGAAAGTTGACAATAGTAGTAATAGTAGTAGTAGTAGTAGTAGTAGAGTTGATAATGGTAGTAGTAGTAGTAAAGAGATTTAATAATAGTAGTAATAGTTGAAAAAGTTAATAGTAGTAATATCAGTAGTAGTAGTACTTGAAAGTTGATAATAGTAGTAATAGTTGTAGTAGAAGTAGAGTTAATAATAGTAGTAGTAGTAGTAGTAGTAGTAGTTGAGAGAATAGTAGTAGTAATACTTGAGAGTTGGTAATGATAGTAGTAGTAGTAAAGAGAGTTAATAATAGTAGTAGTAGTAGTAGTAGAAGTTGAGAGAATTAATAGTAATAGTAGTTGTTGTAGTTGTAATAGTTAATAATCATAATAGTAGTAGTATTTGTAGGAGTTGTAGTAGCTTTTGTTCCAGTTGTTCACATTACTTGTTCTTTTACTTTCCTGATACAACACACTTTCTTATTTGTGGGACTAATTAAAGTTTTCTATATAACATTATATTCACAACGACAAAAAGTACAATTAAATGTCAAAAATAAATATGTCAAAATTAAACATCTGCAAATGTTAAATCCGACGTAACGTGAACTAAAACATGTCACTTTAAAATACAAAAACGTAAAAATGCAGATGATGGACGCTCTTCCGCTCTCACCTTTCCAGTGGTTTCCTTCTTGACTTTTGCCGTTTTTGTTTTTCTCTCTTTCTTCACTCGTTCAGACGGAGGAGCCAAATACTCTGGTGGAAATGGCATCTACAACCATTCATGAACATCCCAGTGGCCACATGATGACACACGCACGCAAACACACGCATAAAAGAACACACAGAAATGTACAAGTGTCAAATGTTCAATGAATGACACCAGAGACCTTAAAACATCAACTAAAAAGTGATAAAAATATGAAGGGATGAAGGTGATATGGCCAGTCCAGCTGCAGAACAGTTATAGACTCACAGTGTTGAGGTAGGACCCAGAGCCTGAAGACTGCAGAGGATTCATACTTGACCGTGAGAGGAGGGAAAGGTGAGAGGATGAGGAAGGAAGACATGTACCAGGACTACTTCTGCGTCTGGAGAGAAGAATCAGTTTAATGTTAATCCCAACAGCTGCAAAGGAAAAATAAAATCTGTCAACTGGACAAATCGTTGTAGGTGTGAAGACGTTTAGCTGCTCGTCCAAGCCGCGGCTTGGACGAGCAGCTAAACGTCTTCACTCCTACAAGCTGCTTCTTCAGTTCTGGTCAGATTACTGCTGGACACCGCCTTATATCTGTCTGAAGGGAGGAGCTAATGACACTGAAACTCAAAAACTATTGTCTACAGTTTCTGTTTTCTACAAATAGAAATGTCTTCACACCTGCAAAGTTTTGTCCAGTTGATAGATTTTCTTTTTCTTTTGTGATGGATCAGACCTGGACGATTGAGGGATTACACAGAAATCCCAACAGTTATAAACCTTGCACTGAAAAAGAGTTGGTTCTCTACTATCAGACCCGTCAACAGAAATTTGGGGGCCTGGAGTAAGAAGCCGCACATGGGCCCTCTCTAATATAAATTAATAGGAAGAGGGTCTGGGCCACTAAAATCCTGGGGCCTGGGACAAATGTAGAAATAGTAGTATTAGCTTAGCAGTTCATATTTGTTCCTCTCTTGATTGTAAATGCTCCTTTTCAAATCTACTCAAAATCAAAATCTCTGGTAGAGAAAAAAAAGTATTTGTTGTTCACCTCATTGACTCGTCTATGTCAACATGTTTACTTGAGAGATTTCACATTTTGTCCATTTGAATTGGTACTTGGTAAGTCTTTTTTTTTTACATTTTCAACATCAACAAGGAGGTATTCATTTCTTGAACAAGGAGGTATTAATCTCTTCTATTTATTTACTGTGTTCACCTGAATGTAATTATTCCAAGATGTAACCATTATTAATTAGTATATGTGAGAGACATGGGAATTTTCTGTGATTTTGACATGATTGACAGACATGATTAATTAATTTACAGTTATACACTATTAGATTATTAAAAACATAATCATTGTGAATGGTTTTAATCATCATTGTGTTGAGGTTCACTGACACCTCCCATTGTTTTCATGACGTAATTTCTGAGCATTGTTATTTATGAGGTGGATTCGAATGCCCCACATTGTTTAGCTTATGGGCCTTGAACTACACTTCATTTCTTCAGTTCACGGGTTATGAGCAGGGGACCAGTTTTAAGTTTTTTGTTACTTTTTGTGGCTCTAAATAAATATCTCTTGTGAAAAGGACAACTTAAAGCTTCTTCTGTGCCTAAAAATTTCCAACATATATATATATTCAAGAGGTAACTACAACTGCCATCTTACTTTTTTGCAATTTCTCTTTCTCTCTCTCGAATAGGTGCCTCCCCTTCACTGTTTTCCGAAGAAACTGTGGCCTCTGAATCTATAGGAAAAAAACAAGATGAAGCAGCTCACAAATACAATATTTTACTCCTGGTGATATAAAATAAATATTATGACAGAACAAAACAGTGTTTACCAGAGGAGTCTTCGTCCACTCGCTCATATTGTAGTAATCTGTCTAATAAGAAACTACAAAAAACAACAACATATAATAAACTATTCACTATTTTGAAATCATTATTATTTATAGCTGATCTAAAACCTGAGGAAGGTCAGAGGAACTGAAACGTTGTACTAATAAAAGTGAAGCATGAGAGAGACAGTGTGCAGGAGTCTTCTTAAAACCTTTAAGTTTATATTCTAGTAATAGTTAATTATTTATCTGTTAATAATCACCTTTTGTCTCTGGAAACCTTCAGTAGTTTTCTCTGTGCTCTTCTTAACTCCTCTTGAAAGCATTCTTGTTCCTGCAGCCCAAAGCAAACCAAAACATAAACTCTTTATGATTTCAAAACATAAACTATTAGGCTAAAGTAGTTAGCATACTTACATAAACAAGAAACTTTAATTTTCTTTTAAGATTCTTATACTTTCGCTTGTAATCGACCTCGACGTCCGCCTGACCATTCATTTCTGTTAAATATCAGGCAAATAATGAGTGTGTTTTATTGTGGGTTTTACATGACAATCAGACACATTGTTAGAGTGAGATGCTAGCTGTTAGCTTGACTAGCGCGAGGTCACGTTGCCGCTAAAATAAACAAATAAAACGAAAAACGTGAGCGCGGACAGGGAGAATAAAGACATTTAACAAACTGCACATTATCAACAAAACAAACAAATAAGTGTAAAAGCATGTTTGATGCAGCGGTCACTAACCTCTGGTCTCAGTCTGTCTGTGCGACATGTTTCCTGTTTACATGATGACGTAGATTTTGTGCGCCGGTCTGGGGGCGGGGCCTGAGCGTCTGTTTCAGTAGGAGTTTTTTTTTTTTATTTCAAATATAAATCACTACATTTACACTTTATCAAATGAACAAGACTTGTGTAAAATACTTTTACTTTTTACTCTTAAAGTACATTTTTAAACGGGTACTTAAATCCTTTTACTTAAATAGATTTTTTTCTACTACAACTAGATATTTTTACTTGAGTAACTTTTTACCTCTGTATTTTTGTATTATTTCTACTTTTAATTAAGTAACAAAACTGAGTACTTCATCCACCACTGCATCTTTTTGGCATTTTGTTCAAATCTAGTCACTTATTAGTGTAATTTAAATTTCTATCCATTGGAACAACACAAAACTATTCTGATGAAAGTCACATTAATTACAGATTAGGAATATCAATGTTGTTTTCTTAGTAAAATAATATAAATAACCATTTTAAAATGTATTATTTATCCATCTGTTCATTTTCTTCCACTTATCTGGGGCCAAGGTCATGGGGTCATCAGTCTAAACAGGGACTCACAGACTTCCCCCACCCCAGACACTTCTCCATTCCTTCTTATTATTTATTTTTAACCAGTATTTTACCAGGCAAAATATGAAGAATAATCTTATTTTCAAATCAACACTCATTCTGCTATTTAAAATATTCATACATGTATTTATTTAGTAGTTTCGCAGTTTCCCTTTGATAGCCTGGTATTTTTATTTCAACCTTTTTGAGTTTTTATGAGCCCTTTCCTGCTATCGTTGTATAAATTACTACATTAAAAGCTAAATATTTCCACAATAACAACACAAACGCCTGCCACTTATGAAATACCATTTTACACTATTCTATGAAATGATTGCACTGAAACCTCTCCATCATTACAGCTCACCTTTGTACTTTTTCTTGTAGCACTTTGTGAGCTGCTCTTCTTCTTGGCTCAGCACAGATCCCTGCCAGGATTCAACCTATGAATTATAAATGAGGTGGATCAGTGCAGAGGAGAGTACTGCTTTAGTGAACGCACAAAAAGACGAAGCCTGTCCCTAAGTGCAGAGATAGAGATCCCACTGTATTTGAAATGTATAAATAGATAAGAGCGACGGTGGGCTCGGGTTTATAAGGGGAAAAGCGGGAGGCTGCACAGTAGATTGCTGATACAGACTCCAGGGATGTGAGGGAGGAGACAAAATGCTGACTACAGGTTTAGAAATAGTGCTTAATCGTGACATAGGAACCTCAGCGGGACAGACAGTATCCTCCTTCAGTTCACCTACAAGAAAAACACAGCAATTTAACAGTTTGCGTGAGATAAAAACAAATATAAACAAGCACTGCCCTTTTTCTGAAATATATTAAAGGTCCAATATGACACAAAATTGACTCTTGTGAGATTTAAGTCGTGTTCTAATGCTGCTCCCTCCTCAAAAACAGACCTGGAGTGTGTTTTGTTTCACTTATTATTAGTCTGTAACATCTCCAAATCTCAAAACGCTCTGTTCCACCTTGTGATGTCATCAAGTGGTAGTTTACAAGTGAACAGCTCCTTTTACCTTTAGTTCCGTCGAGATTAGTGACGATTCCAGGGTTGAAATGATCCAAATGATTCTAGAAATGAAGGTGTGTGGAGTTTAAAAACACAGTGGAGCACTTCCTGTATCGCCACATGATGACATCACAAGGTGGAACAGAGTGTTTTCAGTTTGAGAGAAGAGCTCAGCCTAAATATATCCATGTAAATATAGACCTAAAGTTAAAGCACATTCTCCACAGAGACTGGAACATCATTTCAGCATTTCCAAGGCCAAATACGAGTCAGGTTTGTGTAGATGAGAGCCCAGTCAGAGTCAGAGGTGGAACGTACCAAAGTAAAAGTAGGAAATGCTGTAGTTAAGTATATTTTTTTAGATATCAGTACTGTATTTAAGTAAAATGGATACTATATATTTTACCTGAGTACATTTGAGAGCAGTATCTGTTCTTTCTACTCACCGTTTTTGAACAGGACTGAAAAGTACAAGTATTTTTATGATTGTGTGAGACCTGCTGAAAAGGCTGAGGGTTTAATTTGAGCAAAACAAAAATATACAAATAAAAACAGCTAAAAAAAAAAAGTTCAATTGTTTCTTTTGAACAAAATTCAGCTCAAATCTTTATCAAAATCACCACATTTAAAGCTTTATAAGACTAAGAATCGTTTAACTTTTAACTCTTTAAGTACATTTTTAAACAGGTACTTACTTACGTACTTACTTACTTACTTACAGATACTTTTACTTAAGTAGATTTTTCATGTGATACTTTGACTTTTACTTGAGTATTTTTTTATTTCACTTAAATAACAGCATTGAATACTCCTTCCACCTCTGCTCACAGTACGATCACATGTTTTTCTAAGTTCATCAGTGCAACAAAAACCTGCTTTTTTAAGTATTTTGGGCAAAAAGTTACAGTGTGTGGCTTTAACTTTGCATTTCTTTCAGTTATTTTTCAGTTCTCAGATGGTTTCAGTTTTACGCAGCATCAGAACTCATCAGGATATTTATTTTATTTTATTTTTTTAATTATCCACAGTCCTTCAAAATAATCCTCATGCTCACTGCTCCTTTTAGGCGAAAATACTGCGATAAACGATGTCCAGAGCCTCAGCGTCGTCAGATCCTTCAGAGACGTCCAGCCTTTGTCTTAATGGGTCTATATTTTCTCAGGTCCGTGGACATCGGCCTCGTCGTCAATAAACCGGCTCCTGTTCATTGTCTCCTGCGATCTATGGCCTTGGCCCTCCATTAGTCTGACTGTAGTACTCCTGTAGTACTACTGCAGTACTCTCTGGTGTTCTGTGGTAATTCCCCAAACACTTCTGCTCTGTGATTAGGTTTGGGATTACACATTTAAAATAGCTTCTTCTTTTGACCTGATTTGTGGTGAGTGTTTCCAGGATTATGAAACAAACACCAGCATTAGGTTAAATGTCTTTAAATGTCTTTATTTGTTTTATTGTACGGACGTCACAGGATTAGAACACGGCAAATTTAAAGGCCCCAGTGTTTGAACAAAAATGTTTCAGTTTTTAGCATCTGTGACGTTTGTAGATTTATTTAAAAAGGTTCTATTTTCTGGACTGGATCTTACACTTCTGCTAAAAACATAAATGGAATTAGTTAAAAATGTGGATGCAGTTTAGGGCCACTGGTTTAGTCCTGGTTTAGTCCTGGTTTAGTCCTGGTTTAGTCCTGGTTTAGTCCTGGTTTAGTCCTGGTTTAGTCCTGGTTTAGTCCTGGTTTAGTCTTGGTTTAGTCCTGGTTTAGTCCTGGTTTAGTCCTGGTTTAGTCTTGGTTTAGTCTTGGTTTAGTCTTGGTTTAGTCTTGGTTTAGTCTTGGTTTAGTCTTGGTTTAGTCCTGGTTTAGTCCTGGTTTAGTCCTGGTTTAGTCTTGGTTTAGTCTTGGTTTAGTCCTGGTTTAGTCCTGGTTTAGTCCTGGTTTAGTCCTGGTTTAGCCCTGGTTTAGTCTTGGTTTAGTCCTGTTTAGTCCTGGTTTAGTCCTGGTTTAGTCCTGGTTTAGTTCTGTTGAGTCTGGGAGCTTCTTTCTTCTCATTCATTTATTATGTTGTGGTGAAAAGCCTTTAATGTGGTTTGTGTAATCACAGATCTGACTCGTAACACACTGGGGAGCTCTGTGGTCGTCTTGTTTTTGTTTTGACGTCTCTTTATTGGCTCTGATCTGATCCACAGACACTGATTGGCTAAACACTTGAAGAACGTAAAAATCAATTTCTCATTTAAAAGTGCAGGGACAGATCCAGACTCAGCAGACTGGAGTGAACAGACTGAGTGACCCTCAGAGTGACCGCTCCCTGTGACCCTCAGAGTGAGCAGTGTGTTCACTAATGCACCAAATTAAAGGGAAAATAACAAACTTAAGTCTCTTCACTCCTGAGTCTGTTGTTCTCGACTGAGGGGAGGATGGAGCGTGAGATCGACGGGCGGATCAGCGTCTGCAGTGATGATGTCGCTGTGTCGTCTGTTGTGGTGAAGAAGGAGCTGAGTCAAAGCTCTCGATTTACCATCAGTCTACGCCCCTGCCCTCACCTATGGTCATGAGCTCTGGGTAATGACCAAAGGGACAAGATCCAAGTAAACTGAGCACTTCCTGTCCAGTTTTATCTATATGAGGTTTTTGCAGAGTGACGCTAAAATGAATAAATATTTAAACATAACGCAGTGGACAGGGAGCTGCAGGTGGGTTAGAGGTCAGGGGTCAGAGGTCAGGAGGTTAGGGTCAGACAGTGGACAGGGAGCTGCAGGTGTTAAACATGTTAAACACGACGCAAATAAAATAAATACTTCATCAGAGACACAAAGAGACATGTTTGTGCCTCAATGCTAACGCTAATGCTAATTTTGAGGCATAATAAACATTAAAACAACAAAAACGTAAGTATTCTACATATACAAATAATTGGGTACACTTTATTTAAATTAATTTGCATTTTATTAAATTGTTCACTTTATGTTTTACAGTTTTACTAAATGTGATTGTTAGCTTTGACACACAGTGAGCTAGCTAGTGTGCTACTGTCCACACTTTTCCATTAGAACAAATTCAACTTTTTTTTTCCTAATTTCTAAAAAGCAGAAGAGACAGACGCCCACACTCGAGTCAATGTCGTAAATGTTTATTCCTACAGCAGTTATTACTATAGATATGAAATGAGGAAAAACATTTCTTTACAAAACATTTGCGTTTAGAGTGTAACAAAAAGATCTACAGACTTTAACAGAAGGCCAACAGGACGCACTGTGCAAAACGGTGCCACTGTCCACAACACGACTTTCCACGCCCAGACGTTTGAGACGCCGCTAAGACGTGCATCCGAAGACCGTCTCCGACCATTTTGTTCAACGGTTTAGCCAGAATCATCGTCTTTGTGGTGTAGAATTTAAACACTTTGATTAGTTACACTCAAAAAATGTAAATTGACGTAAATATTGACTTTATGTTCACCCGTCCAGCCAAAAACACCGGGCAGGGGAGTCACTAAGGGGGAGGGACAAAGGGGTCTGTTGTCCCGGGGGCCCCAGAATTGGACCCTCTTTCTTTGCATTTATACTCAAAGTGGGCCCACGTGAAGGTTCTTTCACCCTGCCCGCAAAAATGTCAGTCGACGGCCCTGTCAGATGGAACTGTTTCCTGTTTTTATGATTTCAGTTGGGTTTTGTAGTGATTGACAGGTGGATTAACCAATCAGAATCAAAGAAGCACATGGTCAGTTGGTGTTAAAATAAACACGGCGGGTTACGAGTAAAAAAAAAGGAGAAAAAAACACACACAGAGAAACAGTAAATGAAGTAAACGAAGCACCAAACTGTTAAAATATCGTTTATATTTGGTTCGGAATGATACGAGAATTTACGAATTTACAAATTAGCGGCCAAGGCTGGACCGTCCCACGTCAGGAAACAGGTTTGTTCGTGCTCACTGGTCCAGTTTCAGATCGTTCTGGATTTCAAACAGAATGTAGAAAGGACCGGCTTGTCAGGTAAACTTATACATGTCATTTTTTTCATTGAATTAAGTTAAACTGATCCAAAGCGTAAAGTCTGAGTTTTGAGATTATCTGGAAAAAATCAGCTTTTTTTAAAACATTTAGCGAGCGAATATGTTTATATGTTTAAATCTAGGCTGTTTGGCTATTTCTGAAAGGGTTTACTCTGCACTTTTCTCTTTTAATGTTAATTTTATCATCATTATTTATGTTTTGATTTGTCTTTCTTATTCTGTAAAGCACTTTTGAATGACTTTGTGTACGAACTGCGTTATAAAAATAAACTTGCCTCGCTTTATTTCAAGTCAAAGTTAATTTTTTGAGTGTAACCGCAGAAGAAGCATGACGTAAGTGTTTTTTTTTTCAAATGTTTCATCGCAACAGCCGTAGTTTAAACGCTCACCACGCGCGGCCCGAGTGGATAAACCGTTATATCTTTCGCGGCTTGTTCTGAGGACTTCACATAAAGCACCATGAATGAACTGATTATAGACATGCAAATCCTTCTCCAAACGTTCATTTTCTTCCGCGGTTCTTAAACTTGCACACACTGGAAAACAACAACCGTAAATAAGTTAAAAATCGCTTTGAATAAGTCGTATTACGTTTTGACAAGTCTAGATATAAGAGCTGCCAAAGATTAAATGTCAAATTGTACTTAAAATATGAGGAAATATCTTCTATCGGCAAAGTTATAAGTATAATTCCTTGTGTCAAAGTCTCTCAACGCGCTTTACACTCCGGGGTGAGCCATTTCTAAAGCCGCAGCTGCCCCCCGGGGTCGACTGACGGAAGCGTGGCTGCCGATCTGCGCCATCGACCACCGCTAATCCCTGAAACACGCCGTATTCGCAACCAGACGAGGCGGGTGAAGTGTCTCGCCGAAAAGATACAACAACAGCGCTTGGTCTGACGTTTGATGGATGTTTTACGTGTTTGTCTCTCCTTCGATTCAAAAGTTTGCCGGTTTGAACCCCGCTCTTACAGACAACTGCTGTCGTTGCGTCCTTGGGCAAGACACTTAACCCCATCTGGCTGTTTTTGTGGTTCCTTGATGTATGTAAAAGCGCTACATAAAAAAGCCATTGTTTGCCATTAGCGCTCTAATCACTACGCCACTGACGCAACAATTCTGGCAATTTTAACTCATTTAATATCATGTTTTCCAGTGCGATAATTCATAACTTGTAACTTGCATTTGTAACGTTCCTTCCTGGATCCCATTTTTCGGCAAAAAGGGGGTGCAAACTGTAGCCTACGTACCTGGTAAAAAGGTGCCAGCGTCCGCTATAGTGACAGACATAGAGCTTTCTAACATTTGAGGCACTAAAACAAAGACATAAATCACCCAAAAACCATCACAATACAACTGCAGACACTGTGTGGGCTTTAGCACATTCACACTCGACACAGTACTTCACACGGCGAGAGGCGTTAAGCAGGCACATGGATACTTGAACCATAGCGTATACAGCTCTGCACAAGCGGCTAACATTAGCATAGGAGACTAACGCACACACGGGAGGTCACACGCACTTTGAAACGCACAGGCCGAGTTTAATTACAGCGATGACGATACACGAGCACTCTACGGTCAGGACCAGTGGTGGAACAAGTACTCAAGCTCGGTTACTTGAGTAAAAGTACACATACAAGAGGTAAAAAAGTTACTCGGGTAAAAGTATCACATGAAAAAATCGACTTACGTGAAAGGATTTACAGTAAGTACCTGTTTAAAAATGTACTTTAAGAGTAAAATTAAAAGCATTGTTGAGCGTAAATGTAGAGATATTGATTAAAATTAGATATATTTTTGGTTTTAGTAACAACACGAATCAATATTTTAACTTTTCTTTGTGTTTTTTTTTGTTTTGCGCAAAGACAAAGCTCGAACTCGTAAACTTTAGTCAAGATGTTTCCACGAACATGGTAAAAATAAGAAGTACTTTTTACTTTTCAGTCCTAGGTACAGATACTACTCTCAGTGCGCTCTCAAATGTACTGAAGTAAAAGTAAAAAGTATCCGCTGTAAAACGTACTTAAGTAAAGCACAGATACCTAAACTTCTACTTAAGTGCAGTACTTTACTCCTTGTACTTCGTTACCTTCCACCACTGGTCAGGACAGGACGCAGGACGCACTATGGGCATGCGGCGACTGCATCAAACAACATGTAAAAATATATAGTACAGAGATGGGCGATACTCATAAAAAGTGTCGTCAGTATTTCTTATTTCTGATATTTTAAAATGCGTTTGTAATTATGTGGGAAATGACTTGTTTTTGAATCACACAGATGTAAACGTGACTCTAAAATGAACAAAAACACGCCTTTTTTTAAGATTACCATCCAGATTCGTTAGGCAACACGTTCATTTATTCATAATTCTATAGATTTTTGCATAAAACTAAGATATCGCCCACCTGCGTACACTGTAACTCCTCTGAAGCGATGTCGACAAAGTAAGATATGAACTTGTTGCTTTTATAACATTTGGTTCTGAAATGAGCTCATCTTAGTGTGCAATGTATAATTAGCAGTGTAATTACACGTAGGTGAGATATTGTAGTAGATTCTCAATTATAAATACTTTATATACAACCATACTGTATACTCAGCCGTTCAGTCATAAAGGGTTAGACTGGCAAACACATGCAACTATTTACACGACTACCGACGTGTTACACTGTTGGGCTTTAGCTCCATTTTTAAATCCTCTTTTTGCACATTTTCTCGTGACATCTTCGTGTGTTTTCGGGTCGATGCGTAAACTCTAACCCTTAATATCTCCCAGAGTAAAGCGGAGATAAACGTGTGCAAAATGTGATGAAATGTAGTTGTTTCTTTTTCAAATAATCAGCGTTTCCGTGATTTTTCCTTCCGTCTTTGTTCGTGTTTAGTCGTCTGTTTGTTGTGTTCTGTTTGTTGTGTTTTTTTGGAGCGTTAACTACGGGTCTGTGATTGACACGTGTGGACGTCTGGTGGGGACAGTCTCACGCGTCTCATGGCTTGATCTGTCCACTACGTCTGAATTGTAAAGGCCTTTCATGGACCAAAGCAAGTCTGATTCAGTGGAACATGAGGTAGAAAAATGCCTTCACTGTCTGTTATCTGTTGACATCTTCTACGCGTTACAAGCCAAACGTTCGGATTAATAACGTAGTAGTAATAGTACTGTTAGTGTAGTTTTGTATAAACCATGGGGTGATACTGTGTGAGTTGCATCATTAGAGCAAAGTACTATATGGCTTATGATGTCTAGATGGAAAAAAAAAACGCCATTATCTTTGTTTAATCCACAAACTACGACACTAATTAGTACGTTATGGTCAATACGTCATCCCAGTCAAAAAATTTAGCAAAATCGTGTAAACTGCTAGCTATGTTATCGTATTAGAAAATGTTAATTTGAAACATTTTAATCGTAAACGCTGCAAAAAATTAGTTCGCAGTTTGGCAGTTAATCTCTGAAGATAACACGATGATTTAGTTGTGGTATTAACAATTAGTTGATTCAAAAAGTTCCCAATGTCGCGCGGAACGTTTACATAATCATGACTCCTAAGTACTACAATGCAACAGCGATAAGTGGTAGTCCTCACCCCAGTCTCGGCGCTCTCCTCTTTTATTTTCCCGGGGTTCGATTGTCTACAGTGAAGCTATGAAGAAAAAATAAAGTGTTTTGTCGTTGCAGTTTTTTAGATGCTTGTGGTTGTAGCAGACTCAGCGGCGACCGGAGCATCTTTGCTGGAATCCACTTCGGCGCCGCTAGATTTAAGCTCCACCTCCGGAGTTTTGGGGGCAACTGTTTTTGTCCCCCCGATGACGTCGGCGTGATCCGGGCTCGCTTTGTGGTCTATCTCGGCCGTCCCGTTGGTGATCGGCTCCGGGGTGGTCGGTTTGGATTTTTCAGGAGTCGGAGCGAGGGTGGTCTTCTTTTCCGCGGTGGGGGAGGGCGATTTTGCGGCGGGACTTGATTTTGGATCGATCGGACTCAGGTGGGCTTTGGGTTCAGGGCTCGGAGCGGGACTTAGCTTCACTTCAGGGGATTTCGGGGGTTCGAGTTTAGCTTCCACAGGAGGTTCGGGGGCTCTTTTAGGCTGCGGACTGGTTTTAGTTTCCGGCGCGGGGGCAGGAGGCTTGATTTCGGCCGTGGAGGGAGCACTGGGTGGGGGGTGGGCTTTAGCGGTAGCACTGGATGTCGCGCTTGGCCTGGGTTCAGTGATGCTGGCAGCTTCGGAGTCGGGGAGCTGGTCGGCGGCGTCGGTGTCTGTGTCCAGGGGCAGGGCGGTGTTGAAGCCCACCCCAGAGTCGCTCGTCTCCAGGTTACCCACGCCCACCTCTTTGGACGATACCTCCAGACCCTGTGGAAGAGAGACGAGAACAAATAAAAGAACTCGTGAGACATCGTCAGGGTGAACGACGTCTAGAGATGGGAAATATATATAAAAATAATTAACACTGGTATTGTTGTTTTGGAGATAGAGAAAATTTGAAATATCGAATGTAGTGGCTCTCAGACTTTTCACGTAAAGTACTATTAACCCTCTGTAAATATACAAACATGTTTCTTTTTATGCTTTAAAAAACATTTCAACATTTTTTTGGGAAATTTCAACACTGTTTAGATGCAACGTTTAGGCCTGAATAAGAAAACCAGAGGAAATTTACTTGCAGTTACACCGACTGACCACTGAATTGATCTCAATGGAGTATGGCAGCAGAGAGCACTCTAGAGGCTCCACCACATAAACCAACGCATTAAAGAGAAAGTTGTTTTAGTCGCTGTCCACTGCAGTGACCGCTGTGCACCAGAGGGTTAAAGATTCAGTTTTCCGAGTACTATGTGGACAATATACAGACATAATACACGGCTTATTATCTTACAAAGGTGCAAAATGTTCTGTTTCCCGCGCATCTGTGGCCATTTGTTAAACTAGGGGAAGATAAGAGCTGTCTGTTTGGTTATCTGCAAACGGTGCAATCTCCTGTCAGACTCTACAAGACTCTGCATCAGATTCTGACTCTACAAGACTCAGATATCGCTTAAGACTTTGCACCAGACCCTACAAAACTATGCACAAGATTCTGCGCAAGACTCTGCACAAGATTCACTAGACTCTATAAGATTCTGCATCAGATTCTGCGCCAGATGTGACAAGACTCTACAAGATTCAGCAAGACTCGAAAAGACTCGACAAGACTTAGATATCGCGTAAGACTCTGCACCAGACCCTACCAGACTCTACACAAGACTCCACATCAGATTCTGCAAACTCTGCACTAGAATCTACTAGACTCTGACTTGCATTTTGCTGGACGCTGCCTTTAATCTGACTGTTTTGCTGTAAACAACAATAAAGATCCACAGAACGATCCCTGTGCCTCTGCGTCTGTTCTTCAGGAAACAGAACAGAAAAACCAACAACTACCAGATCTAACGAAATATACAACAAGACTATTCCAGGTCTAAAAGAATGAACAAAAAGTGGATAAAATGAACTCAAAATTAGACAAACCCACAAACTGAACAGCTGTACCACATTAGGAGGTCGTGTAAATATATCACAGTTTGATAAACACTGGGCTGGTGTGATGAGAATAAAGTTAAATAAAGCCATTCGACGTAATTGCTTTTGTATAATTGGGCAATACAAAATAAATGACATTGAAAGTATTTGCTAAATTATAACATTGTATTTTTTTTATTGCAAAAGAAAATTTTAAATCTGTCAACTGGACAAAATGTTTCTCAAGAACTACGGGCAAACCATTGTATTTTTTATATTGAATATTTTATAACAAAAGTAAATAAATAAATAAATCAGGGACTCACCTTGATGTCAACTTCGGTGCTTTGTGATTTCTCAGTGTTGTCGGCCTGAGAATGTTTGGACTCTTCACTCATTTTGGTGATGTTTTTAACAACCTAAAAAAAATACAAGAAAAGTTCAATGTATTCCGTAGGGATGAGACAAGATCCAATTTCCACAAGACGAGACGCAATAAGACACGAGAGAATGGACGCGTTGGCTGGTCGCTCTGGAGTATAAGTCGCACCAGCTAAAAATGGATAATAATGAATAAAAAACATATATAAGTCGCATTTTTGGGGAAATTTATTTGACAAAATCCGAGACCAAGAACAGACATTTTATCTTTAAAGTCAAGTTCTAATAATAATAATAAAATGTGGAACAACAGGCTGAATATCAGTACATCACGCTAACGCTAATGCTAATGCTAACGTAACACATTTATATTTATTCAGCTCCATGAAGCACAGACAGAACTGAACACGTGTCTGGTTTGTTAACGTAAGATATTAACAGTTAATCAGATAAATAAAGAATAAAAACAAGCAACAAGTTTACTCTGGATCTCACTCCAAATCAATAAATCCACTGAATTCTTCATCCTCGGTGTCGATTCTGAACAAATCCACCAACTCCAGAGGAAGATGTAGGGGGCGCTATTGTTCAGTGTTTCTCAGATGTTTTTTAAATCACCGTAATGTTGAAATTTTAAATGTTCAGTGGTTCAGGAGGAGGAGACGCTGGTACAAGTCTAGAGCGCATTTGACTAATTTCACATATAAGTCGCACCCCCGGACAGTCTGGAAAATACAGTATGTGATTGAGTTCATGATTTTGGGCTCACCATTTGTGATTTATGTTTCATCTTTCATATTTTTTCTGTCATTGTGGTGCTGTTTTTTGGACCTATTACTTCTTAAGAACTGTAACTTGCAGCACTTAACCCGTTTTTCCCCAATCGAAATGTAAAAACGAAGGGGAAACATCTCGCAAGATCGTTTTTCTCATATGTGCACAATCTTGGAGCAATTTTGTCTCTCAAGATCTCGCTCCTTCCTTAGAGTTTTGTGTTCAGCGCTTTAAACCAGCCACTTGTGTGTTTTCTGACCTGTCTGAAGGCCTCCCCCTCGTCCTCTTTGGCGAGTTTCTCCAGAGCTGCGTTCCTCTTCGCCCTCTTCCTCACTTTGAACAGACAGGACACGAGGCAGGCCAGAAGAAGGAACACCACGAACCCAAGCAGAGCGATGATGGCCACGTACAGCTTCTCCAGTTTAAAGGCTACGTGTGGAAAAGAGGAGAGTGGAGGAGAGTGGAGGAGAGTGGAGGAGAGTGGAGGAGTGAATAATTTAGTGGGACTTGAATGGCCAATGAATTTCCAGTGAAAACACAACATGGACCGAGACTCAAAGAGGCATAAGGGACAATCCAGGAACTTTAGAGGAGAAGCAAACCACCGTTAACACTTGGAACTCATGTATTTTGATGTAAATGCGGCAGCTAAATATTTTCATTTCGCTCTTATTTCGTTTATTTGAGTAACATTTTATATGAAGCAGAGTTCAAAAGGATCAGAAAACAATAAATGTATGCATATTATTTTAAGAATACCAAAAAAACCTGGTTCTCTGGGTGAAACGGACAAGTATTATATGTGGGGTACCTCAGGGGTCAGTACTGGTCCCATAAATCTTTACGTAAAATGTCAAAAATGTATACTTTCAAATTATACATGCAATGCCAACTTTTATTTTACTTTATAATGGCCACAAAATTTGAACATTCAACCAACTTTTGAGTAGAATTCTGAAGGATTCATGGGAATTCAAGGGATTTAAAATTAGGACTTGTGCCAGAGCAATAAACAACAACCCATCAATGTTTTTTTAATGATCAGAAGTCCTCAAAATGGCGGCTAAAGCAGGAAAGTGTGGAAATGTAACTTTAATCCATGAATATCCACCTTCAATTTTCATGTTTCTATATTAAGAAATAGCATTTTTTCATAACAATAACTGATTTTAACTATTGAAATTATTTTTTTTATGTTTTGCTGGCTACATAAGCTCAACATAGAGATTTGTTTTTCCCATAAATGTCACTTCTACCTTCAGATCCTCAGACCTGTGCTGCACTTTTACTGTGCGTTCCTCTTACGTTTCAGTTCCAGATGAACAGTAGTCGAGGGGAATCCCAGGATGTCGATGACTTTAAATTCTCCGGCGTCTGAGCCTCTGATATTGTCCAAATAAAACACATTCCCATCCAACGAGAGGCGTCCCTCAAACCCCAGCTCCGCCTGAGCCTAAAAGACGTTCAACAGTCAGTTTATATCATTTAGATTTAGGTAAATGTGATGTTTTCAATTCTATATTAATATGAAAAATAAAAAAAACTGTATGGTCCTTACGTCAGTGAACTCTCCCCGGTCCAGCAGGACGTACTGTCTGCGGGGGGCGGGGTCTGAGCTGCGGGTGTAATTCACCTGGACCAAAGTACTGTTCAGGATCAGGTTTATCTTCATCCTCTTCCCCTGAGGCAGCTCCAGGAAATGCATGTGCTCTGAGACACAAAACACAAAACGTAATCGCACCAAACATCATCTAAAATGCAGAGACCCTTTAAAAACTAACAGCTCCTCTTTAAAAGCCATTAGTGTCGAGAGAAAGAGTCTAATCACCGAGAAAAGACCAAACGAACACGTCCTAATGGAGACTCAGCGCAGGTTAAACACTAAAGGTCCCAGATTATCATGAGTTTACTTTTTAAGATAAGAAAACTATTATTTGTCCCACTAAGGAGGAATGTCAGTGTTGCAACGCCAAAGTACAAGAACAGTAATAAATATTTAAAGGTTTTATATCACTCAAAATTGATTATTGTGAGTTTTAAGTCGTGTTCTAATGTTGTTTCCTCCTCAAAAACAGACCTGGAGTTGTGTTTTTTTGTTTCATTCACACATGTTTGAGTAACGTTTTATTATTAGTCTGTAACATCTCCAAAACTCAAAACGCGACGTTCCACCTTGTGATGTCATGAAGTCGTAGTTTTCAAGTGAACAGCTCCTTTTACCTTTAGTTTTAAATGAGTGTAATGTTGAAATTTTAAATGTTCAGTGGTTCAGGAGGAGGAGACACTGGTACAAGATGTGGAATTATATATTTGAATAATTTCACATATAAGTCGCGTCTGAGTATAAGTCGCCCCCCGGACAAACTATGAAAAAAGTGACACTTATCGTCCTGAAAATACAATATCTCCTTTGACTCGGCTGGTCCTGATAATCCTTATAGTGACTGGGACAGTATTTTTTTGGGGTCAGGTATTTATCCTGTGGACTTTTTCTTTGCATTACTGGGACATTTTTTGGTTAGTTATGCCTATATGATCAGATTTAAGCCGTAAAAGTTTGAATTAATAACTTGTCTGACTCAAACTAACAACTAAAAGTGTTTAATTTAGCTGTTTTTTCATTTCAGCTCATGATTTTTAACAATATCGTAGATTTATAATAGTTTTTTTGTGGTTTAAATCTGCTCTTGTGTTTGTGTCAGTGTCATAAATTAGCTTTGATATTATCGCTTCTCATCTATATTGACCTTTGACCTATCTCATCGCTCACCTCGGACGTTGAGGCACATCTTGGTCTTGATTTCTCCCTTGGGTCCTCTGATGGTGTAGCTCCCCTCGTCTGCTCCGGTCACCGTTCTGAGGGTGAGCGTCTTCTCCCCGACGATGATCCGATCCTTGTATTCTTCTCTGGGGGTCCCTGAGGCGGCGAGGAGCACCAGGGCCGGTCTGAGGGGCGGAGACACACGGTTTAGTTTAGATTTTTATGAATGTAGGACTTGTTTGGGGTGGGCTCGGAGCTTAGCGTTTGTAAAACAGTCATCTCTGAAAACATGTGAGCTACGCAGAGTCGAATTATCATGTGACTCAAAGGTGATTCTAGATTATTAACGTTCAAATGTAAATTAAAGGTCTCATATTATGCAAAATGGATTTTAGTGAGCGTTAATCAATGCTAGAACGTTGTTAGCGCATCAAAAACAGACCTGGAGTTGTGTTTTGTTTCATTTATTATCAGTCTGTTAAATCTCCAAAGCTCAAAACGCGACATTCCACCTTGTGATGTCATCAAGTGGTAGTTTTCAAGTCAACAGCGACGTTTTACCTTTATTTCAGTAGAGATTCCAGGGCTGAAATAATCCCAAGTGATTCTAGAAATGAAGATGTGTGGAGTTTATTACCACATGATGACGTCACGAGGTGGAACAGAGCGTTTTTCAGCCTAAATCTGCAGGTTTGTGCGTTAAACGTGTGTGAATGAAACAAAACACAACTCCAGGTCTGTTTGTGATGAGGAAACGACATTAGAACAGATCAGAAAATAGTGTAATACGTCCCCTTTAATGTTGCACTCCATGTTGCAAATATTGATGTTTGCACAAAAAAACAAAAAAACCCACACAAAATAAAACAAAACAACAACCAAAAAAATCCCAAATATATTCAAAACAATCATCTACAACAGAGTATAAGGGTCATTTTAAAAAAAAAAAAAAATTTTTTTAACACTTTAACATTAAAGTCCTAACTTTACGAGAATAAATTCACCATTTTAGGAGAATAAAGTTGTAATTTTATAAGAATAAAGTCTTAGTCAATGTAAAGGAAAGAATTTTTTTCCAGATTTAGGGGCAAAAGCATTTCATCACCACAAACAAAGTGAAAGAGAATGGCCCTTATTTGAGTTATTGTTTTTTTTAGTCTGTTACATCTCCAAAGCTCAAAACGCTCTGTTCCACCTTGTGATGTCATGAAGTGGTAGTTTTCAAGTTAACAGCCCCTTTTACCTTTAGTTCAGTCAAGATAAGTGGCAACTCTAGAAGCTGAAATGATCCAAATGATTCTATAAATGAAGGTGTGTGGAGTTTAAAAACACAGTGGAGCACTTCCTGTATCACCACATGATGACATCACAAGGTGGAACAGAGCGTTTTCAGTTTGAGAGAAGAACTGAGACTAAATCTACAGGTTTGTTTGTGCGTTAAACATGTGTGAATGAAACAAAAAACACAACTCCAGGTCTGTTTGTGACGAGGAAACGACATCAGAACAGATCAGAAAAAAAGCGTAACACGAGCTCTTTAAATCGTAAATGACAGAATATTTTATTATCGTTGTAGAGATGAATCGTGTTGTATTGAAGCCCTTTGAGTTGTTGTTTTACTCGCTGCAGTCGGACTCACTTGGACGTCTGCGTGGCCTCCAAAGAGAGGGGCCTGTACTCCAGAGTGATGCCGGGAGGAGGAGAAGGAGGCGGCAGGTCCAGAGGAATATGGTAATTGTCTCCGTATTTAACCGTCTGCTCGTTTGAACAATCTGCAACAAAAGCAGGAAGTAAACAGGGTTAATCAGTGTTAGGCGACCTCTGACCCCCAGCGAAACCCCCAGGGTAAGAGACAAGAGAAGAAGAAACGTTAAGAGGTTCGAATGACGCGAAGGTGAACGCAAATGTATCACAGAATTTGGAAGATTTGGAAAAAAAAAACATTAATAAACAAACAAAACTCAAGAACTGACAAAAAAAAAAGGTGTATCAGCATAAAATGAGTTGAGAAAAACATTCCCGAGGGTTCAGTTTTGGCATTTTGTTTTTCTCTGTCACTCATCTGCCTGATTTAAATTTCTATTGTTTTGTTTCATGGGAGGAAAAAAATCTGTGATGTTTTTGTTAAACTGTTATTTTAGTCCAATTTTTTAGTTTTTTTTTAGCTTTATTTATTGTGTTTTGAAATATAGAACAAATGAAGGACAGTGCAAAAATAAATAAATAAAAAAATAAAATAAATAATAAAATAAAATAAATAAATACATACATAAATACATAAATAAATAAATAAAAATAAAATAAAATAAATAAATAAAAGGAATAACAATAGAACTTAATACCTGGACAGTTGCTGAATGAATAATAGTAAACATGTACAATATCTCTCTATATATACATACATATCTACATATATATATATACACACACAAATCTATACACATATTTATATTTATACACAGGACTGTCTCAATATTTATCTATCATTAAAATAATCAATAAAAGGCTGCCAGATGTATAAAAAAAGCTCTGGTTTGTTTCTCAGTGAGTATTTTTTATTTTTTTTTTAATGCAATTTTGACCCAAATTGGAAAAAAAATGTATGTGTTCAACTGGCAGCTTTAATATTGATGAAGATGATGAAGATGATGAAGATGAAGACATGTCGTGTGAGGCGTCATTAAAAACAAACATACAACAGCTAAATGTTCAAACAGATAACCATCGATTTTAAACCGATATTGCCTTAAATCTTTATTAAAAGTCAAACGATCTGTAGTAAAATAAAATAAAAATATGAACAAGAGACTGAAGTTTCCACTCAAATATTACGTCACAATGGCTCAGTTGGTAAAGTGTTTGTCCACTGATCCACAGGCTGGAGGTGCGATGCTGTGGTTGTGTCCTTGGGCAAGACACTTAACCCCCCGTCATCACCCCCAGTGTCTGTGTGCACTGGTGTGTGAATGTGTGACTGTTTACCATCATTTATGTCATTTAAACTCACGTGGATATTTCATTTTTCAGTGAGGAGTGGCTCTGTGGCTCTAATCCCCTTTAAATGACACATTATATTGAGTTTTCCCAAAGTTTTCAGCTCCACCAGGTCTAAACAAAATGATAAATAATAAAATAACTAAACCAAAAAACAAAATTACACATCAAAGTTAGCGCCTGCTCATCTATGCTGGAAGAACTACTCCATTTTACTTAAAAGAACAGATACCGGAGCAAAAAATACTCACGTAAAAGTAAAAGTATCACATAAAAAAATCTACTGTAGTAACATGATTAAAGTGCCTGTTTAAAAATGTACTTAAAGAGTAAAAGTAAAAGTATTTCACGCAGATTTTGAGCCTTATAAAGCTTCAAATGTGGTGATTTTGATCAAGATTTGTGTTGATTTATGTTGTGCCTTTTCAGCAGGTCTAAAACAAGAATGAAAATACTTTTACTTTTCAGTCCTGTTCAAAAATATAGTGGAGTAGAAAGTACAGATACTGCTCTCAATTGTACTGAAGTAAAAGTCAAAAGTACACACTGTAAAATGTACTTAGATAAAGTACAGATACATAACATTTATACTAAAGCACTTTATTATTTTTACTTCATTACCTTCCACCACTGCTGCTTATGTACTAGTACTTACACTCATAGATGGATACACAGCAGTAGCAACAGTATCAGTAGTATCAGTAGTATCAGTAGTATTAGTAGTAGCAGTAGTAGCAGTAGTAGCAGTAGTAGCAGTAGTATCAGTAGTATCAGTAGTATTAGTAGTAGCAGTAGTATCAGTAGTATCAGTAGTATTAGTAGTAGCAGTAGTATCAGTAGTATCAGTAGTATTAGTAGTAGCAGTAGTAGCAGTAGTAGCAGTAGTAGCAGTAGTATCAGTAGTTGCAGTAGTATCAGTAGTATCAGTAGTAGCAGCAGTATCAGTAGTATCAGTAGTATCAGTAGTAGCAGTAGTATCAGTAGTAGCAGTAGTATCAGTAGTATCAGTAGTATCAGTAGTATCAGTAGTATCAGTACCAGTGTGGCTCTGCAGTCGTCTTTACTTCATGCACATCTCTGCAGCTCTAATGTGCATCTGTCTAATCTCACTGCATCAGACTCACTGCTGAGACACACGTTTATACTCAACACTTTGTGGGACGTAAAAAAAAAACACTCTGCCGTATGTGTCGTAAACTGAAATAAACGGCTGCGACGACGACGACACCTTGACTCTTTTTCTACGAAATAATAAAAACTTTAAAATAAAACTGTTATTACTTCAGTGTCCATTTTACACCTTTAGGTCATGAATCAACACGGTTGCCAGGCGATGTAACAAAAGCGACGTAACATAAGCGCTAGGCTAGCAGTTATAGCGGCAAATTTGAGTATCATAGCAACCAAAGAACCAATCGAGAGCAAGACTGATGCCCCTTCCCGCCCGCACTGCTGGTTTAGCAGGGAGAGGGCGCTTAGCAACGCTGTCAATCAAACCTGTTGCTAACGCTAACAGGAGCGACCTCGAGGAAAGAAGGACCTGATTTGTCTGTTATTAATGTTTATATGTTGATTTACAGACACAAAATTTCTCTCTCTCCGTCTCTCCATCTGTCGCTCTCTCGCTCTCTCTGTCTGTCTCTCTCTCTGTCTCTCTCTCTCTCTGTCTCTCTCTCTCTCTGTCTGTCTCTCTCTCTGTCTGTCTCTCTCTCTGTCTCTCTCTGTCTGTCTCTCTCTCTGTCTCTCTCTCTCTGTCTCTCTCTCTCTGTCTGTCTCTCTCTGTCTGTCTCTCTCCCTCTGTCTCTCTCTCTCTGTCTGTCTCTCTCTCTGTCTATCTGTCTCTCTGTCTGTCTCTCTCTCTGTCCGTCTCTCTCTCTGTCGGTCTCTCTCTGTCTCTCTCTCTCTGTCTGTCTCTCTCTCTGTCTCTCTCGCTCTGTCTCTCTCTCTGTCTCTCTCTCTGTCTCTCTCTCTCTCTGTCTCTCTCTCTGTCTGTCTCTCTCTCTGTCTGTCTCTCTCACTCTCTGTCTGTCTCTCTCTCTGTCTGTCTCTCTCACTCTCTGTCTGTCTCTCTCTCTCTGTCTGTCTCTCTCTCTGTCTGTCTCTCTCTGTCTGTCTCTCTCTCTGTCTGTCTCTCTCTCTGTCTGTCTCTCTCTTCACAGACACAATAGTGAAATATAAACCTCAGGATCATGTTGAGGTTTAATCTGAACATTTAAGACCAAAATGAGTCTGAAGCAGCAGAGACAGAGAGAGGACACAGTTTTTCAACAATGGAGCAGGAAGTGCGCCCGTGATCACTTCCTGTTTGGAACTTAGCAGCTAGCAGGTTAGCTACATCCATTTAAATAAACAGTCTATGTTTGAATAATGAGAAAGATCTAATAATTGTCTCATCTGATTCTTATTTTTCCCGTGTAAAAGTCCCGACTGTGTCTCACCTCTCACGATCAGAGAAATGCGTCTGGCGCCCTCTGGGTTCGCCGGGTCTTTCACCGTGTACACTCCTTCGTCGGCCTCGCTCACGGACTCGATGATCAGGTGACTTAAGCGGCTGTTGAGCTGCGCCCTCTCGCTCACAGATTTGCCTCCGCGCATCAGAGGCTCGTCCGAGGTTTGGGAATGCGGAGCCGTCCTGTTTCGGAACGTCACCTCCACATTCAGGGAGCGCAGCAAAATGTGGAAGTCCTCCCCATAGAACAGAGTCTCGGTTTCCTCAGACGCTACGGGAAAAGGACACGGTTAGACTCACAGTTTCAGCTTTAAGGTTTCTGGGAAAATAGAAAAACTGTGATTGATTGGAGATTGCAAAATGAGTTTACAAGCTATTTTTTAATATTTGTTTTTACTAAATGCAGCGGGAAAAACATAAAATAGGCTAAAATGGATTTATTAAACTGAAAACCCACGTCTCCTCCCTGGCATTTAAATCAGATCTATTCTGCAAAATGGACTTTTCAGAGATTTTAACCATTTTATAGTTGATTCCGGGAACATTTATTCACACAAAGTCGTATTTGATTCATGCACGTTTGAGTAATGTTTATTCGCTTATTTTTAAGACGCCATTTTGTTGATCAACCCGCGTTTTCACCTCCACTGTGACACGCCCACTGTGACACGCCCACTGTGACATACACCCTTCCTTCTCCAGTTTTATTTTCTTAATCGGTGATACTCGTAGGATTTGGCAGCATCGCTTCGTCATTTTCGTACAAATTAAAATAAATAATAAGTTAATAAGTTAGTTGAAAGTCTAATTTAAATCATAATTATTAAATGTAGATTATAACTACACAACAGACACAAGCACAGTCTGATTTAAAAGCGGCTGGACGGGATATATTGGTGTTTTTGTTGTATATTTGTTTATCTGAAGCACTTTGTTTCAGCTGAAGTTGTTTTAAATGCGAAACGAGTTGAATCTATTCCCGTTTGTGTTTGTATTTACTTTGCCAGAAGGTGTAAGAATTTCAGTGCGTGCGCGTGACAAGCTCAAACTAGAACTCAAATTACTGTGACTTGTTTGCTCATGGGGCCAATAAAATCCAAATGCCAATGTTGTAAAACCATTTCTGAAAATTAATACTGAACTATTTTACTGAGAGATTAAAAAAAACACAGAGAACTTACACTGTAAAGGGACAGACAGAGCTGCAAAATAAAACACAGACACGGTTTAGTGCGTGGATTATTTAAATATAATAAAAGTACAGATCTGAGGTTTTGGCGTCACCTGTGTGAAGGAGAGCGCTGATCAGAATCCCACAGACGGACCTCATCCTGGAGCCGCTTCAGCCTGAAACACAAACACAGGAAACGGATCGATGAAAACGCAGTGTCCTTTTACGACGCGGCCGTTTGGGGAAAGTGGAATCCATTTAAAGTAACGTCCCTGCGCTTGTTTTTAAAGCCGCACTACGTAACTTTTTACTTTTTACTTTAGCCGTAACGTCTTCCCACCTGCTCGGTCTGTAATGTTCCGCCCTGTGGCATTAAACGTGTGTATCTCCGCTGATTTACGTTAGCGGTAACATCTGCCGCCTGCTCGTCTCCATGGCAACGTTAATGCTTGGTCTGTAATGTCTCGCAGTGTGGCATTAAACTTGTCTGTCCCCGTGGAAATGAGCAGGAGACCAGGGCAAGTTATCAGTCAGATCTGTGGAGGTGTCGCCGTAAAAAATCCGTGTAATTAGATTAATGCCATACTGTGGAACATTTCAGGTAACTACTCCATGAAGTTACACAAAGTTACACAATGCATCTTTTTACTTTGTTAGTAGAGGACCTGTCACCTACTTGTCTCCATGGAAACGTTACGGCTTAGAATGTTCCACAGTACGACATTAGACTAATCTATCTCCACGGAGACAAGGAAGCGACTACGCCAAGTTATCAGTCAGATCTGTGGAGGTGTCGCTGTAAAAAAAACAAACAGATTAAATAAATGCAATATTGACAACTTTAATGCCATACCGTGGAACATTTCAGGTGACTACTCCACAAAGACAAGTGAAGCCTCCACCAGAAAAGTTCCATGATGCACCTTTTAACTTTACTGGTGCAGGACCTGTCACCCCCTCCATGGAAGCGTTTATCCTCAGAATGTTCCACAGTAGGGCATTAAATTTATCAATCTCCGTGGAGACGAGCAGTTCTTGTTCAAGTTATCAGTCAGATCCGTGGAGGTGTCGCCGTATCTACCTTGAATTTGTTTAAATACGTCTGTTTTCATGGCGACATCTCCACAGATCTGACTGATAACTTGGCCTCGTCACTTGCTTGTCACCATGGAGATAGATAAGTTTAATGCTGTACTGTGAAACCTCCACCAGGAAAAGTTACAAAACGCACTTTTTTACCTTAGTGGTGGAGGATCTATCACCTACTTGTCTCCATGGAAACGCTATTTCTTAGAATGTTCCACAGCATGGTATTAAAATTATCTATCGCCATGGAGACAAGCAAGTGACTAGTCCAAGTTATGGGCCAGATCTGTGGAGGTGTAGCAGTAAAAATCGATATAATTAGTTTAAAGTTGAAGACAAGCGAAGCCTCCGCCAGAAAAGTTACACAATGCATCTTTTTACCTTATTGGTGAAGGACCTGTCACCTACTCGTCTCCATGGAAACGATATTCCTTAGACGTTTAATACCGGGCTGTGGAACACTCGATCTCCACGGACACAATCAAGCGACTACTAGACCGATTTATCAGTCAGATCTGTGGAGGTGCAGCAGTAAAAAAAAAAATCCGTGTAATTAGTTTAATGCCATACTGTGGAACATTCCAGGTAAGTACTCCGCAAAAACAAGCGAACCCTCCGCCAGAAAATTTACACAATACGTCTTTAAACTGCGCCTTAATGATCCGAGACTAAATATTGTAGTTTTATGTTTTGTGCGTCTCGTGTGCCGTTCGTTATGACACTTCACCGGTGGCCATTTTGGAACGTGATAAAAGGATGAGTCATAAAGATAAAAAAAAAGCTAAATATATAAGATGTAAAGTGATATTCGTTTATGGTCGGTTGCATCACGGTTCCCTCTCTCCCTGAAGCACGAGCCGTTTGTGCGACGCATTTACACACTGGCTCAGGACTCGCAGCAGATGTCTCCCGACGGCGAGCTCCTTCTTATTTTTAGTTCTGCTGTTTATGACACTTGGACTCGACATTTACACGTTTCGCAGCTCGAGAGACACAAATACGAAGCATTACTAGAACATTACGAAGAACCGGGATGCGTCCGACGCCTTTAACGATATTCAAACACATTTACGTATGCATCATTAGTTTGTCGCTGTGAGGAAAAGCTATTTCTGTAGCCGCAGCTGCCCTGAGGCTGAGCGGCGAAGACGAGGCCGCGCATGTGGAGCAAACGCCAACATAACGCTTTATATATGTGATTTTATGGAAACAGGATGAGGGAAGTGCCTTGCTCAAAGACACAGCAGCACTAAGAGCATTTTGATTAAAGATAAGGACATTTTTACCCTTTTTGTTTTTATTTTTGATTTTAATAATGTTTTTTTTACGTGTTTTTTAGAGTCCAGTTAATAAATATGATCATCAAGATGCGACTAAATGATAAAACGTCTGATTTTATACTGTGTTTTTTCCTCCTTCAAGTCCCTCAAATCGCTTTACGTTAAGGAACACATGCACCAGTGACACCGGGAATCGAACCCCCAACCTTCGAGACAATCACTGTATGACTAAAGCCAACGTGCTGGTGATTTAACCTCCATCTGTCCCGCCGCTTGTCCTCCGCCTCCTCCTACGGACGTATGTGTCGTCCCTGCTGTCGATCTGTTTCCTGTGCGAAGCTTTGAACCGACAGACCTCTCCTGTGATTGGCACGTTGCTCACAAGCTGGCACCTAATTGGCTCCTGGGTCCTATGTGCTGATTGGTCACGACGCCCTAGAGCAGATGCGTCAAACTCAAGGCCCGTGGGCAAAATGTGGCCCTCCGCATTATTTTACGTGGCCGTCAACAGGGTAAATTAAAGGTGTGATGTCTTAAAATGTCATGTTTTATCAGGAGATACGCAGTTACAGACATATTTTTACATTTAGGCGACTACATATGCAGTATTTGTGACTTGAATAAGTAATAAATACAGAAGACAGTTAATTAAAAAGTACAAAAAAATACTTAGATTTATTTGAGAGCAGCCATTTTGCTGATTTGGCCCTTGGTGAAAATGTATTTGACAAACCTGCCCTGGAGCCTGGTCACTCCTCGTCCTTCACCTGCCGCACCTTTAAAAGGCCCCGCCCCCTGCCCCTCCCTGCGCTGGGCTCTGTCAGTGAACAACACGCCATTTTTGTTCTGTGTCTCTGTGTGATTGTTGTAACTTTAACTTTGTAAATTGAAAACGACCCTGTTTAGAGCCTCTTTTTGTTAGGTTTTACGCTAACATTCCTTTTAAATAAATTCTAGCTTTAGTTTTACAATTTAGACACGATTGTTTGTTACGCCAACACCGTCTTAATCGATGTTATAAACTGCAGTTGTGTTTAGAGTTCGATGTCGATGCTTTTCCAGGTTAAATTAAACTGAGCTGGAGACGGGTCAGAATTCCATGTTGGAATTTGAAGTGTTGCTGTCAGATTATTGATTATTGAGACGTGTTGACCTGGTTTATGGTTAATATCTCTGTAATTACTGGAAGGGCACATTTTTATACAGCGCTTTTCCAGCTTCAAATCATTCAAAGCTTAAAGCTACATAAAGGAACCACACACACATCCACACACACATCCACACACACATTCACACACCAGCGTATTTTCTGAGCTATACGTCGCTCTGGAGTATAAGTCGCACCAGCCAAAAAATGCATAATAATGAAGAAAAAAAACATATATAATTCGTGTTTTGGGGGAATTTATTTTACAAAATCCGAGACCAAGAACAGACATTTTATCTTTAAAGTCAAGTTCTAATAATAATAATAAAATGGAGAGCTAGCATGCTAACGTAACACATTTATATTTATTCAGCTCCATGAAGCACAGACAGAACTGAACACGTGTCTGGTTTGTTAATGTAAGATATTAACAGTTAATTAGATAAATAAAGAATAAAAACAAGCAACAAGTTTAGTCTGGATCTCACTCCAAATCAATAAATCCACTGAATTCTTCATCCTCGGTGTCGCTTCTGAACAAATCCACCAACTCCAGAGGAAGATGAAGTGTTCAGTGTTTCTCAGATGTTTTTTAAATCACCGTATTGTTGAAATTTTAAATGTTCAGTGGTTCAGGAGGAGGAGACGCTGGTACAAGTCTAGAGCGCCCTCGTGTGGTGAAGATGTGACATTATATATTTGAATAATTTCACATATAAGTCGCGTCTGAGTATAAGTCGCCCCCCCGGACAAACTATGACAAAAGTGACACTTATCGTCCGGAAAATATGGTAATGCTGTAAATTGGCGTCATGTTAGTTCTAGAAACAGACACTGGGGGGCGAGGTGGGTTAAGTGTCTTGCCTAAGGACACAACAACAGTATTCATCTGTGGTCAACCAATGATTTTTTTTTTTTTTTCGTTAATTAGAGAGCAGGATGTGAACCGCCAACCTTCGAATCAGAAAAAAAAACAAAAAACCTCAGCTACTGTCGTTGTGTATCTTCTCAAAAAACAAGTAAAGTCATTTTTTTCACCACAGTTTTACAAAGCGACGCCGTTATTCGGACGATTTAGACTTTAGTTTTGTCCTGTTCTCGTCTCGGTTTAGTTCTGGGTCTAAAACGCAGAGGTGGGAAAAAGTCCGAATGGGCATAAAGAGGACGCGGACTTCACAAGCAGCACATCAGACGCACAAACACATCTCCTAAAGCCCAGGGGGAGGGACGCACACCTGCAGAGAACAGCCCCGCTCTGCTGCATCAGCCTCAAGTCAAGGTCGTTCACGTCACCGTCAGAAAAGACTCCACCGCTGCCGTCCGCGAACAAAACCCACTAATATCTCCTCAAAATTCATCGCAATCAAACCGAAATCTGAATTTGAATTTGAATAAACGCAATCAGCAGATCACAAAAGCTGCAAGAGTTTGAAATGACATAATAACAACTCCACAGACAAAATATCCGGCGTTTTTCTGCATAAATACATTTGGAGTAGTTTAGTTCTGAAATGGGATTTTTGACAAGACTTTCTGACAATTCAACTTTGAAATGAATTGCGTGATTAAAATCTAATCGGAATTGCAAAAGCTTATCAGGAATTTTCATATTTTTTCCCAAATTTCAACAAGTAAAAAGTAAGAATGTGCTTTGGAAATGGACGACGTAAAACAGGTAATAAAAAAATAAAATAAAATAAAATAAATAAATAAAAAAAAAAGTAAAATAATAAGTAAGTAAATAATCGTAAAATAACACTGTTTTCTGATCCGTTTAATGCACAAACCCTGCATGTTCAGGCTTTAGTTCTTCTCTCAAACTCAAAACACTCTGTTCCACCTTGTGATGTCATCATGTGGTGATACAGGAAGTGCTCCACTGTGTTTTTAAACTCCACACACCTTCATTTCTAGAATCATTTGGATCATTTCAGCTCTGGAATTCGCCAATTTCGACTGAACTAAAGGTAAAAAAGGGTAGGTGTTAGCTTGAAAACTACCACTTCATGACATCACAAGGTGTAACTGAGCATTTTTTCAGTGTTGAAGATGCCGAGAGCCAAATAATGCAAGTTTACTCAAACAAAACACAACTCTAGGTCTGTTTTTTGAGGAGGAAACAGCATTAGAACACGGTTTAAAGCTCAGAAAAGGAGAAGAAGCTGATCACACTTCAGTTTCTATAAAAACAAACACAAAACCCTCAGTCGTCCAGCGCAGTTTCTTCCGTTAGTTTTGTCAAAAGTATCAAAAATCAAATACTAATCGATACTGAAACTCATATCGAAACTATGTACTAACTGTTTGCAGGTATCGATACTAAAAAGTCACATTCACAGGACAAAAACGAACTGTATAAGACACAAAGATGAGTACACACCATGGACCACTATGAAGCTACTGCACACTGAGGGATTACACACACGTAACACACACATAACACACACATAACACACACGTAACACACACGTAACACACACGTAACACACACGTAACACACACGTAAAACACACGTAACACACACGGAATAGAAAAGAGTGTGTGAGTGTTTCCTTGATGTAAAGCGCTTTGAGGGACTCGAAGGCGGAAAAACACCGTACAAAAAATGTGACGGCACCAAAACCATCGTCGTGGCGTCAGAATCGGAATCGAGCATCGAATCTATTTCTTAGTATCGAAATCAAGTTTGAAATTGTAGTATCGTGAACACAGACTGCGTAAAGACGTGACTGAGCGAGTGTGACGTCACCCGCGTCGACGCTAGAGCAGGCGTAGCGGCTAATCTGGAGCAGAGTTTTGACCTCGACTTTCATAGCAACCAAAGAGCCAATCAGGAGCGAGGCTGCTGAAGGTAACGCCCCTTCCCGCCCGCACTGCTGGTTTATCACCGCGCGTCACTTCTCTTCTTCTACGAGAGAAACGAGGTATATTTTCTTAAAGTTATGTAATACTCGCTACAGTTGGGGGAAAAAAATCACCTGGAATGTTAAATTTGTCCGTTGATATTCAAAGTGAAACATTAATTCCTCACTTCATTCGATCTAAACAGAAATAAACGGCTGCGATGACAAAGACGACACCTCGACTCTTCTTCTACGAAATAATAAATAATTTAAAATAAAACTGTGATTATTTCAGTGTCCATTTTACACGTTTAGCTCATTAGTCAGCGGCGGTCACAGTTGCTAGGCCGTGTACTTCGAACGGTACTTTGAAGTGTGCAACCGTCGAATTGGGACAGGGCGTGACCACTTCCTGTTTTGTAACGCGGCGGCTAGCGGGTTAGCTATGTCCATTTTATATAAACACGCACTAGTAAAAGTACAAAGCACGCTGGGAAAACTGCTCTCATCGACTGAAAGAGTGACTCGAGTTCACGTAACCAACGGCAACGACCCTCCGCAGACACACGGCCCATGAACCGGCGCTTCTTTTTCCCCGGAGTATTTAGTTTCACTTTGCTAATTCACTTTCACTATGGCCCAGTCTAATCACGTTAAATGTCTTTACGACGTCTCAGACTCTCCCAATGTGATTATGTGTCACTGCTCGTTCTTTCTTATGGGAAATAAAGGAAGCGTTCCGTCGGCTTTAGTGGAAAAGTCTGGAGCGCGGCGCAGTCCTAATGGAAAACAAGTGTTTACAATGAGTTCATCAGGCTTTAATGCTGCACTCTGGAACATTACGGGCAGAGCAATAACCGAAGACACGAGTTACACAAAGTTACGCAGTTTTTTTTAGGTAAAGTGTCTGTCGCTCGTTTTTGGGGTCAGTATTTATAAAGTGGATTTTTTCTTTGCACAACTGAGAAAATGTTGGTTATTTTTTGTCTAAATGATCAGATTTAAGCCGTAAAACTTTGAATTACTAACGTGTCTGACTCATTCCGGATGCAAACTAACGACTAAAGTGTTTCATTCTGCAGTTTTTGTCTTGCAGCTTGTGATTTTTTAACAATATTGTAGATTTAAAATGTTTTTTGTAGTTTAACTCTGCTCTTGGTTTGTTGCGTCAGTGGCAAAAATTAGCTTCAGTATTATCGTTTATCGTCTATGTTGTAGACCAAACTTCACAATGTGTTATCACGACGGGCCTAGTTGCTTGCTTGTCTCCACGGAGCTGTTACTGCCTTCTTCTGTAATGTTTCACAATACGGCATTAAATCTTGATATAGATGTAGATAAATTGAGATGGATACAATTAAATTAGTATCTATTTCAATTGTGAATGATAGCTCTTTACAGCAATTAACCACACACACATTCACACACCAGTGGACACAGACACTATGGCGTCACCAGTAATAGTAATAAGTCAGATCTGTGGAGAGGTGTCCCCGCTCACAGTAAGAACACCTGATTTTTAAGATATTTCCAGAGGGAGTATTAGACTAAATCAACTTTTTTGAGCTTTCTACCATGTTATAACCATAGACTGTATATATAAACGGACGCAGCTAACCCGCTAGCCGCCGCGTTCCAAACAGGAAGTGATCATGTGCGCGTTTCCAGCTCCATCGAATCTGACTCCAGTTCAGACTCGTCGTTTTGGTCTTAAATGTTCGTATTAACTCTCTACATGATCCTGGGGTTTTTATTTCACTATTGTGTCTGTAAATCAAGATATGAACATTAATAACAGAAAAATCACCGCTAGCGTTAGCAACAGGTTTGATTGACAGTGTTGCTAAGCGTCCCTGCTAAACTAAATAAAACACTCCGTCTTTAACATTTACAAACACCTGTATTTGAATAAATGCAAAAAACAGACACATTCAAGACAAAGCGACAACATCTCCATGGAGACAGGTGACAGACGCCTCATTAAATGTCACGCAGTGCACCTTTAAGTACCGCGTATCGTCCTGAATCTGATTTCCTCGCTAATAACAGAGCAGCTGGAGTTGGCCGTGTCAGTTTTGTTTACACGGGGATAACATGAACGAGGCTGAGATCTTTACACTGCTGCTGCTGCTAATGACTTATAATTAAGATCTCACATTAGCCTGAGAGTGCTAGACACGAGAGAGCGCGCCAGTCAGCACAAGAGCAGGCGCGAGCAGACACAAGAGCAGACACGAGAGCAGACACGAGAGCAGACACAAGAGCAGAGACAAGAGCAGAGACGAGAGCAGACACGAGAGCAGACACGAGAGCAGACACGAGAGCAGACACGAGAGCAGACACAAGAGCAGACACAAGAGCAGACACAAGAGCAGACACGAGCAGACACAAGAACAGACACAAGAGCAGACACGAGCAGACACGAGAGCAAACACAAGAGCAGACACAAGAGCAGACACAAGAGCAGACACGAGCAGACACAAGAACAGACACGAGCAGACACAAGAGCAGACACAAGAGCAGACACAAGAACAGACACGAGCAGACACAAGAGCAGACACAAGAGCAGACACAAGAGCAGACACAAGAGCAGACACAAGCAGACACAAGAACAGACACGAGCAGACACAAGAGCAGACACGAGAGCAGACACGAGAGCAGACACGAGAGCAGACACAAGAGCAGACACAAGAGCAGACACAAGCAGACACAAGAACAGACACGAGCAGACACAAGAGCAGACACAAGAGCAGACACGAGAGCAGACACGAGAGCAGACACAAGAGCAGACACGAGAGCAGACACGAGAGCAGACACAAGAGCAGACGCGAGCAGACACGAGAGCAGACACGAGAGCAGACACAAGAGCAGACACGAGAGCAGACACAAGAGCAGGCACAAGAGCAGACACGAGAGCAGACACGAGAGCAGACACAAGAGCAGACACAAGAGCAGACACGAGCAGACACAAGAGCAGACACAAGAACAGACACGAGAGCAGACACGAGAGCAGACACAAGAGCAGACACGAGAGCAGACACGAGAGCAGACACAAGAGCAGACACGAGAGCAGACACAAGAGCAGGCACAAGAGCAGACACGAGAGCAGACACGAGAGCAGACACAAGAGCAGACACAAGAGCAGACACGAGCAGACACAAGAGCAGACACAAAAGCAGACATGAGCACACACAAGAGCAGACACAAGAGCAGACACAAGAGCAGACGCGAGCAGACACAAGAGCAGACACAAGAGCAGACACAAGAGCAGACGCGAGCAGACACAAGAGCAGACACAAGAGCAGACACAAGAGCAGACGCGAGCAGACACAAGAGCAGACACAAGAGCAGACACGAGCAGACACAAGAGCAGACACAAGCAAAAACACCAACTGAAACAACACATCTGGAGGCAATGACATGTGCTACACTCAGCTGAAAAACTTCACTTCTGTCACATCTATTCATGAAGTACCAAAATTTCCTCCACAAACAACAAAATACTTTGCTCGTTAGCTCTGTACAAACATGTTCTGCAGTCTCCCTGTGTGTCAGATGCCCTCCCTGTGTCTCCATGGGGACTTATTCTGCAGAAAAAACAGTTGATCCTGCAGCAGTGGTCGAACATAAAGTAGAAGCTGTAAAGTGCTGTACTTAAGTAAAAACTGAAAGTGCATTTTTAAACAGGTGCTTAAATACTTTTTTCATGTGATGCTTTTACTTTGACTTAAGTCACTTTTTACCTCTGTATCTGTACTTTTACTTAAGTAACAACACTGAGTACTTCATCCACCGTAGCAGAGGACGTGGGGCCCAGACTGATATCAATCTGTACAAAAACCACAAATCGCAGGACAATAAAATCCCCTGTCCTCCATCTGAAATCATGACATCATCAGATTCTCAGACGTGAACGCCTTTTTCCAGCTACGATCTCTTCGGGGAAAGAGCGTGATACAAAACAGCGAATCAAATGACTTAATTACTCGGCATCGGCGCAGGTCGGCTGTGGAGAAGTGAAGCGTGTCCATCTGTTGGGGACACTCGTGGGCAGAGAGCAGTGACTAAGGCCAATCTGGACTCTGAGCTGGAGCCGCTCCATTTCACTCTCAATGTTCTGCGTCCGAGGCAGAAAGAAATAACTTTACAACGCTCTGCTCGGACATACCACACCACGATGCATTAGACGTACAAAATGGTGTCGTACAGGTGTTTAAAACTCAGTCGGATACAGCCATCTGTTGGTGGCACAAACAGTTATATTATAGTACTTTTAAGGGCCTATATTACACTATTTAAAGGGCCCATGTTACACTATTTTCTGATCTGTTCTAATGTTGTTTCCTTCTCACAAACAGACCTGGAGTTTTTTGTTTCATTCTCACATGTTTAACACACAAACCCTGCAGATTTAGGCTGATATTCCTCCCTGTTCCACCTTGTGATGTCATCATGTAGTGATACAGGAAGTGCTCCACTGTGTTTTTAAGATCCACACACCTTCATTTCCAGAATCATTTGGATCATTTCAGCCCTGGAACTGCCGATTTCTACTGAACTAAAGGTAAAAGGAGCTGTTAACTTGAAAAAAGCTACCACTTGATGACATCACAAGGTGGAACAGAGCATTTTGAGCATCAATATAACAGAGACGACAAAATGCTTTACGTCTGGATGCTAGTTTCAACCTCACACAGTGCTATAACTGAGCTGTGACTTTGTGTTTTGTATTTTTGTATTTCTCAATAAGAAAATCCATTATTTGCATTTGACCCACGCTAACACTAGGGCAACACAGGGAGAACATGCAAACTCCTCACTGTTTATTTTCTTTCCTGTTCACTGTTTTCTTTTCTTTGCTAACGCTAGCTGGAGCGACCTCAGGGAAAAGAAGGCGCCTGATTTCTCTGTTATTAATGTTCAGATCTTGATTTACAGACACAATAGTGAAATAAAAAAAAACAGGATCATGTAGAGGGTTAATACGAACATTTAAGACCAAAATGAAGAGTCTGGGCCACAGTTTTTCAATAGAAAGTGAATTGGAGCCAGAGTCGATGGAGCTGGACACGCGCAAATGCTCACTTCCTATTCGAAACACAACAGCTAGCGGGTTAGCTACGTCCATTTACATAAACAGTCTTTGGCACGGCCTCACCATCTTGCAGACTTTTCAAACGGTGACAGATTTACCATCACATAAACTTGGCAAATCAAACTATAAAATCGAACTATAAAGTCATTTCTGTCTAACGCACATCTTAAACGCTCATTCTGCCTGCTTCCCATTTCCCTCACACACTTTCTCCTCCATCGTCTCCGCTCCATCCTTTTATAAACCCAGCCTCCTGTCCTCGGCCCCAGGCTCCAGGGTTTCCTCAAACACAGACCCGCCTTTGTCCAGTGCATTAATATTGGTGGAAGTCCCTCCGATTACAGCAGATGCAGGGAGCCACAAAGCGTCGAGTGTCCCGCCAACGTACTCAATATTCAGCCTTTAACGTCCACACAGCGCCGCCTCACGCCTTACGCCAAACAACTGAAACAAAACTCACAGCTTCCATCTTTAAACTCTGTCGAAATGTATTCAGAGTTTACTTAAAGCGGACGTTTCAGCGCTTTTAACCATAATTATAGTCGTTTCCTTCTCATTTATGCTCTTGAAGATGCATTTGGAGTGATTCACGTTTGTGTTTAATCTTAAATCGACTATTTTCAAGACGCCATTTTGTCGTTTAACCCCCGTTTTCACCTCCACTGTGACGTCCGCACTTCCTTCTCCCGTTTTACTTTCTTAATCGGTGATACTCGTAAGAATCGGCAGCGTCGCGTCGTCATTTTTGGTACAAATTTATTTAAATCTGTTGCTCGCTAGTGTGACGTGCAGCCGTCCATAGGGGGCGCCGACAGCTCCACGGCGCTTTGTTGTCATGACGTTTACGGCGACGTCAGCTCCCATCGGACACCACAGTTTTCTAAAGCGGACGTCGGCGGATTTGTTTATGTTATTACGTGGTTTTAGATGAATATTGTGATTTAAAATGTGTAAATTATAACAAAAGGATCCACAGAGATGAGAACCATAGAGACACAAGCACAATAATCTTATATAGTCATCACCTTGTGGCTCAAATAAAGTCCAAATTTGATAAAGAGATCGTAGGAAAGCTCATGTTTGGTAGAAGAACTAAAAATGTGTCTGATAATTATAACAAAAGGATTAAAGTTTCTATATTCTGTAAAATTGACTCTTATGAGCTTTAAACCATGATAAAATGAAAACAGACCTGGAGTTGTGTTTTGTTTCACTCACACATGTTTGAGTCGCACTTTATTATTAGTCTGTAACATCTCCAAAGATCAAAATGCGACGTTCCACCTTGTGATGTCATGAAGTGGTAGTTTTCAAGTTAACAGCTCCTTTTTTACCTTTAGTTCAGTCGAGATAAGTGGCAATTCCAGGACTTAAATGATCCAAATGATTCTAGAAATGAAGGTGTGTGGAGTTTAAAAACACAGTGGGGCACTTCCTGTATCACCACATGATGACATCACAAGGTGGAACAGACGAAACAACATTAGAACAGATCATAAAACAGCATAATATGGGCCCGTTAAAGAGTTTCATATTAGAATGTTCCTGTTAGCTCAGACGATGGCAGTGCTTCTTACTCTTTGCTTTAACATCCCGTTTGATTCGTTGTAAAAGTGTATTTTTATATCGTTTCTATGGCGATCACTCGTTCGTTAGCGCTACTTCCCTCCTCTCCACACACTGTACCTCCACGTGAACCCACTCGACTTGTGACAGCAGCAACAGGACATGTATAAATCATGAAGGTTACGAAAAAAGGCACTGCACCAACCAACAGCGGCGTCTATGAAATCAATGTTTGCCTTTGAAACCACCAGGGGGCCTTCCACTGTTTATCCGATACGTCAAAGCCACGGGACATTTGAATCTTTTGGATCGGTTCATTTCAAAGAGCCGTTCAAGAGACGTATTTTATGTAGAATTTAATCACAGAGAGAAATGACCAAGGCTGAAAATGATGAAAGTTTAAATAAAATATTGCACTACAAGAATAAAAAAAACTGTTATTATGATGTGAAATCTGCTTTTTGTTCACAAAGACCTCCGTCGTGTCTCCTGCTCCACGTCTGGACTGATTCTAGTGTCGGTTTAGTGTTAATCTGTGTAAAAATGTATAAAAACTACACAGAAAAAGATTCCGTTCTTTTGTAGTAAAAGCCAAAAGTAAAATCTGTAAAATGTAAAATCTACGGTGGATCAGGGAGGAGGGATGGAGGAGTGATGAAGATGATGATGATGGTGGTGATGATGATGATGGTGGTGGTGGTGATGGTGATTTTGATGATGATGGTGGTGATATTGATGATGATGATGATGATGGTGATGATGATGGTGATATTGATGATGATGATGATGATGGTGATATTGATGATGATGATGATGATGGTGATATTGATGATGATGATGATGATGATGATATTGATGATGATGATGATGATGATGGTGATATTGATGATGATGATGATGATGGTGATATTGATGATGATGATGATGATGGTGATATTGATGATGATGATGATGATATTGATGATGATGATGATGGTGATATTGATGATGATGATGATGATATTGATGATGATGATGATGGTGATATTGATGATGATGATGATGATGGTGATATTGATGATGATGATGATGATGGTGATATTGATGATGATGATGATGATGGTGATATTGATGATGGTGATATTGATGATGATGATGGTGATATTGATGATGATGATGGTGATATTGATGATGATGATGATGATGATGGTGATATTGATGATGATGATGGTGATATTGATGATGATGATATTGATGATGATGATGGTGATATTGATGATGATGATGTTGGTGATGGTGGTGCTGATGGTGATGGTGGTGATGGTGGTGATGGTGGTGCTGATGGTGCTGATGGTGGTGGTGGTGGTGGTGGTGGTGATGATGGTGATGATGGTGATGATGGTGATGATGGTGGTGCTGTGGAGCCGCAGCAATGTGTCGCTATGACGTGCAAACATGTCAACTCACTGTGGGCTGGAAAAGGCGCAAATAAGGGTGGCTTTGGACAAAAAACGCGAGAAATCAGTTCTCAAAGCAAATGAATGAAACGAGTGAGAGAATTAGACAAGGCGAGGGAGTGATTTTGGGAGGCACAGGCAGAGAGGAGCCATTGCAGGTGAAGGTTGGTGCTCGAGTGCAGAATATACATCCCTCGCTTCAGTTGTTCAGTTGTTTTTCGTTAAGAACACGTTGCAAACACACGGTTCGGCTTTGGATTAATAAAACTGACCATACCCACCGCGGCGTCTCTTCGGTCTACTCCTGGGCTCATAAACTTGCATTGCAATGTCAGACAATGACGTCACGCGGTGGTGATTTTTTTTTTTTTTTCCTTTAATAATCTAAAAAAATCTGTCTGCTGTTATGAGCTAAAATTGCAGTTAAAGTCAAATCAAACTGGTCACGGATGAGGCTCTGTCCATGCGTATTTCTGTGCAACACCTGTTCATCTTTAAGCCCAGACACGAGTCAAGTCCAGCGTCTAAAATGAGCGTTTCTGACCTGAGGTTTGCGCGATCTGCAGCTTCACCGCGAGGCACAATGACGCGCGTAAAATGGCACAAACTCAGACACTGTCGTTGCAAATACCAGGCCGAGGCGTTATTAATAAACCACAGTGTACCCACTCACCTCCACGCGCCAGGACAGACACGGAGCGCATCCACCAAAAATCTGCAGAATTTAACCCCTCACGCACCAGGCGCACGGAGCACGCGTCCCCCGGTGGCGCACGAGCGGAGACAGACGCAATAAAACAGCATCATTCTGCGTTTAAACGACTCACCGCTGTGTGCGTGTCCGTGGAGCTGGATCCTCGGGCCGGGGTGGTCAGAGGAGACGTGCGGATGCTGCTGGAGGTGGGAACGTGCCTTCTCTCCCGGAGTCGCCTCCCTCTCTCCTCTCTCCTCCTGTCTCTCCCTCTCTCCCTCTCTCCTCCTCGTGCCTCTCCCTCCTCAAGAGCCGCACTTCACGACTCAGACTCGATATTTGGAAGATGTTCTTGGCCCTATCCCGCTCTTAAAACACTCAAGAAAAGGGAAACATGGACATCACGGCGCGTTCAAAGTGTTGCCATGGCAATAATTACAATGTTCTACAGCTTAATTACAATTTAAGTAAAAAACTAAACATTCTGTGCGTCCTGTCCGCGTAAAAGCGTCAAACTGGAACATTTGGTAAGTTCATTTGTGCAGCACAATCTGTGCACAGGGTGATTTAAAGTGTTTTACTGAATAAGAAAGACGTTAAAATCACAACACAACAAATCAAAACATAAATAATCATCATAAAATTAATATTAAAACATAAAAGTGCAGAATAAAACCTCAGTCACAGCAGCTGAACAGAACTGAGCCAGGATTTAAACTAAGTCTGAGTCACATCTTCAGGAAGAAAGTTCAGGTTTAAACTGAACAAAAATGGTCCTGGTTTAGTCCTGGTTTAGTCCTGGCTTAGTCCTGGTTCAGTCCTGGTTTAGTCCTGGCTTAGTCCTGGTTTAGTCCTGGCTTAGTCCTGGCTTAGTCCTGGTTTAGTTCTGGTTTAGTTCTGGTTCAGTCCTGGTTTAGTCCTGGTTTAGTCCTGGTTCAGTCCTGGTTTAGTCCTGGTTTAGTCCTGGTTTAGTCCTGGTTCAGTCCTGGTTTAGTCCTGGTTTAGTCCTGGCTTAGTCCTGGCTTAGTCCTGGTTCAGTCCTGGTTTAGTCCTGGCTTAGTCCTGGTTTAGTTCTGGTTTAGTTCTGGTTCAGTCCTGGTTTAGTCCTGGTTTAGTCCTGGTTCAGTCCTGGTTTAGTCCTGGTTTAGTCCTGGTTTAGTCCTGATTTAGTTCTGGTTCAGTCCTGGTTTAGTCCTGGTTCAGTCCTGGTTTAGTCCTGGTTTAGTAGTGGTTTAGTTCTGGTTTAGTCCTGGTTTAGTCCTGGTTTAGTTCTGGTTTAGTCCTGGTTTAGTCCTGGTCTGGATGGTTCTTGTTCTTGTGGCTCTAACATGTGGGAGATGTATAAAGTGCACTATGTAACTTTTCCGCTGAATGATTCCTAATCTCTGCTCGTCTTTTTGTTGCACAGTTTTTCATTATCAGCTCCTGCCTGGTCAAATTACAGGTCAGATCTATGGTGAGGCGAGCTCGCCGACAGTAAAATGCATCTTTTTCCAGGTTTTATCGATGATTAAGAATGAAATGGATTTGATGAATGTAAGATGAGTTTAATGACAGGCCACTAAGGAACATTCCGGCGAAAACAATAATATCACCATGGAGACAAGTGGACAGGCCCCACCAGAAAAGTTACATAGTGTAGCTTTAGGTGTCTCAACTGCAATATCTGACATGAAAATCTGTGGAAACCCAAAAAAAATCAACTTGTGATTTGTAAATAAAGTGAAAGTGAAACTACAGCCAACAGAGGGCGCAAGGAAATCAGGCTAAAACCAACAAACATTAACTTCAGTGTCATGAAAGCGCCATGAAAGTTATTTGAGTTTGAAATATTAATTAGCAATCAGATAAAGATGTACGGTGGAACATTTCCAGATTATCACCTGATGACATCATGCAGTGAGAGCAAGTATTTGTGACACAGATAAAATATTACAAAAACATACACAGTAAAAATGAAAACGCCACTCCAGCATAACATTATTATAACACGACTAAAAGCTCCAGAGTCGACAGTTTAATCTGAGACAAAAAAGACACAATGTCCCCACGTAGGACTGGGACAAAAATGAATCATAATAATCATAAAATTAAACATAAAAGTTTTACAGATTACACTGGATTTCAGACATTTGAGTTTTAATCATAAACCAGATCTTCAGTTTGTGGTTTTGTCTCATTTAAAACTCATTTGATCCACGTTTTGTCCTTTGGATCATTTTTAGTTTTGAACTACAGTGGTCATGATGTAGTCCACTTTTAGACCTGGTTTAGTTTTAGATTAGACCTGGAATAGTTCCATTATACACTTGGTTTAGACCTGGTTAAACCCTAGATTAGACCTGGAATAGTCCTGTTGTAGTCCTGTTGGAGACCTGGTTTAGACCTGGTTTAGACCTGGTTTAGACCTGGTTTAGACCTGGTTTAGACCTGGTTTAGACCTGGTTTGTGAGTCACTGTTGTAGCTGATAAACAAAATTCGACTGAGCACATCTGTAAAACACTAGAGCCCGTCTCCATTTGGACGTGTCTCTGTTCACAGAGACATTTGGACATGAGATCTGTGCAGGACATACTCGTGATGACTGGCAGCTGCATAAGCACCTGCAGGTTTCTAAAACTATTATCCCACACGGAGCTAAAAGGCCCGGCTCAGCTTTAATGGACTTTAATGGACACAGGGGCCCGTACAAGATCATGATTAGTACAATTATGCAGGAGGAGATCCACCCCTCGCAGTACTCTGTGTACGTCCACCCCTCACAGTACTCTGTGTACGTCCACCCCTCACAGTACTCTGTGTACATCCACCCCTCGCAGTACTCTGCGTACGTCCGCCCCTCGCAGTACTCTGCGTACAGCTCTGACACCATTTCCAAACACTGCCACGACTCAGGGTCTCACACCTCAGATTAAATGACACAGAGCTGAAGTCAAGGTCACACTGTCCTGGTTTGGTCCTGGTTTGGTCCTGGTTTGAGACAGTTTAGTTCTGATGTAGACTTGGTTTGGTCCTGCTCAAGACGAGTCCTGGTTTAGTCCTGGTTTAGTCTAGTCCTGATTTAATTTGGGTTTGGACTAGTCTTGGTTTAATCCTGGTCATAGTCAGGCTCTAGTCCTGATTTAATCCTGGTCTGGTCTAGTCCTGGTCTAGTCGAATGTGGCATGTGAGTGTGGACACAGCCTAAACATCAGAGACAGAGGTCAGAGGTCAGAGGGGAGGAGCAGACATCAGGTTAAAGACAAAAAATGACTTGAAACCAGAATATTCTCCATGTTCTGTGGTGTGGACGGGTTTAGAAAGACTTAATTACTTACTCTAGATTTTAACATTTTATCAAGGTATATTTTACAAGTTTCATTATAAATATTTTGTTTAATTTTAATACATGATGTCTGTCAGTGTGGTAAGAAATTTTCAGTCAAGTCCACTGAATAAAGACAAACATTTTACTCCAGAGACAGAAAAAAAGGTTGAAACAAGTAAAAAAAAAAGCCTTGAAACAAACCTAAAAATGAAAATAGACACTAAATAAAACAAAATAATAATAATAAAGCAAACCAAACCGTCAAACTTACTCAAATCCCGTTGAATATTCTGAATTCAAGTCACTTAAATAACTCATTTTGGCAGAGAGCAGCTCAGAGCCGCAGCTTTGGTCACAGCTGTGGTCACTTTAAGGCAAAACTAGGTTCACACTTCAAACTTTTATATCCTCAGTACAAATCCAGTCTTAATCTACATAAAAAATGCAGAAAAAAGTGAAATTATTTGATTATTTCGACGTATACAAGTTTTAAAATACACATAATACATTAGGCGCGTCGGTAAAAGTTCATTCTAAACAAATATTGAGTAAACAAGACACATTTTATTCACTAGATCCATGATTTTTAAACTGCGGTGCTTGAGATGCTTCTGGTTTCTGGTGGTTTTCCTCTGCTGCTTTAGTGGGTCAATTATTCCTGGTTTAGACCTGGTTTAGACCTGGTTTAGACCTGGTTTAGACCTGGTTTAGACCTGGTTTAGACCTGGTTTAGACCTGGTTTAGATCTGGTTTAGATCTGGTTTAGACCTAATGGTTCTACAAAATCCAGCAATTTACTTCAGCTGTTCTCGATGTGAAAAGTTTGCGAACCGCTGCACGATTTTCGCTCCGATTAGCTTCAAAAAGGCTGCTGCGTGTTGGTTCATGTTTTCTTGCGCCCCCTGCCTCTCCCTCCTGTCGTCGGCGCACACACGGGTCCCTGGAGTTTATGTTTTTCCAGGTCCAGTTTCTGCTGCAGGATCCCGGTGAGGATGAACTCGCTGCTGACGACCGGGACGCCACAGGAGACGGCGGGAGAACACAGAGGCCAGTCGTCTTCACAGGAAACGACCACGGTGTTGGGCTGGAACAGACAAACCCATCAGTCCTGTTCGAATTTATGTTGTTATGACGCTAAAATTTAAAGCCAGATTTGATAATACTGAAAAAGATTTATAATCGTTGGGGATTTTAACATCGGAATGAACCACAAAGAGTAGGACACTAGCTCCAAAACGTCCTCATTCTCCTATTTTACACTGCGTTTTACTCTTTTTCCTTTGCAAAAATGTTATTTTATTTGAACGTTTAATACATTTTTTTTTTTTTAAGTTGTGCGATTGTATTTCTAGTTTGCCTTTCTCACATTCTGCCAAAGGACTAGGATAAAATTCAGCTAACTCAGACACATTTACATTGTTTAATCTCCCTTTTCAAAAAAACAAATATATAAATAAATGAACAAAAAAACAGATATATTGATCCTATACGTGAAATTCCTATGTCCTTTCCCATCTTATTTATCGCATTTATTTACTATTTGATACTTGATGCTTTATTTTATTTCTTTCCAGACATTTCAGTCTTAAACTCATGCCTCCTTTTATACTAAACATAAAGATAAAGAGCTGCTGCATTTTATAACGTTCTACAATCTTTGATATTTTCATCTAACATAGAGCTGTTTTACATTTTTTCTAAACCTCGTTTTTTTAAACACCTCAGGCCCTTGAACATTATAAACACTGTCCTGATTTTTAAACAGATCTTCAATATAAAACGGTCATTGTTTATTCTTAATTTTATACATAAATTGTGCAGTTCTATAGTTTTACCAGATTTACAAATTAAAAACACAATAGGGGCCATGCTAATTCAGAGATCAAAATGAATATCAGTCTGCAGGATATTTATGCTGTGGAGAAACTGACTTTTACTTTAAGATTAGAAACAGAGAAATGTGAGAGTAGATGGAAAGAGCGTCTGGATTTTGTAAAACCGCTAAGATCAGACTTTATTTAAATGCAATTATTCTCCCATTGTTTTGGTTCTGCTCCTCAAATGTGTTATTTTTATTATTATTTTACATTTTTATATAAGAAAAAAAAGCATGTATGTCAATTTTACACCATGTGCATATTTTGTACTACAGAATCAATAAAAATATAATTAAAAAAATAATAATATGAGTCTGTTTTAGTGTTTAATTATTTTACATCCTCAGTCACAACATGAGCAGCTGTAGTTACATTTACACACAAAATCAGATTATTATCACATTTTTGGATTTAAAAAAAATATTAAAATGCAAAATCATCATTTCTTTAACACGGTCCCTCACGTTACTCCCGTCACATTTAGCTGTTTTCATGTCATTTAAATAATCGTAAACTTACACAAATCTGGTAATAATGTGATTTTGGTGCGTGTAAACAAACGCGGCGTTACCTTGTTAGCAGAGGGCATTCTGGGTAGGAACACGGCTCCGCTGCAGGAAATAATATCTTTCATGTGAACCGGCTCTGGCTTCACGGACTTAGTGACATGGATCTGGTATCCCTGAAAGACAGAAATAGTCACGAGTCACAGAAAAGGGCATTGGGCAAAAGCGAAACTTAATTTTGTAAAATCAATGAAAGTCTCTTGCGGTGAATCACACGTATACGGTTTCTTTAGTTTAAAAACGTCACCGGGGCGTAGGATTATTCTGGGGGTCAAAAGCAGAACGAGATAAATGTAAATCTGATTCTGTGTTTTCAGTATTGACCCTTTTTTACAATGTGCAAACTTTTCCACCTTGAAAGTGTTTTACATCTAGAAACTATCCACTCGTTCTGAATCTGACGGTTCTATATGTGAGGATTTTTGTTTTCATGATCACAGAAGTCAGCTCAAAAAATATTGTTCCGCGTTTGTTCAAATTATCAAGATGTGCTGCCGTTATTTTATTAATTTTACATCTTTTATTTGTAAAAAGAAAGCACCGTTTGTGAGTCACGTGAGCGAATGTTTTGTCCCGGAAGTTAAACAAAGAGAGAAAATAGCAGCCGCAAAAATGTGAAGAGATGATGGAGAGAAATGCAGAAAAGTGGAAAGAAACATGGACATGGACAAATGAAACTCATCGAGACTAGAGCAGGTACAGCGGCTAATCTGGAGCAGAGTTTCATACGTGGAATTCTAACCATGAACTATCAGAGCGACCCAAGAGCCAATCAGGAGCGAGGTTGTTGAAGGTGATGCCCCCTTCCCGCCTGCACCACTGGTTTAACAGGGAGCGGACGCTTAGCAACGCTGTCAATCAAACCTGCTGCTAACGCTAATGGGAGTGAGATTATTAATGTTCGTTCTTGATTTACAGACGCTATAGTGAAATAAAAAGGATCATGTAGAGGGTTAATATGAACATTTAAGAGCAAAATGAGTCTGAAGCAGCAGAGAGAGAGAGAGGGGACAGTTTAAAAAAAAAAAAAAAAAAAGAAAATAAACTAAAAAAAAAAAAAAAAAAACCCTCAAAATAACAAAAAAAAGAAAATAAACTAAAAAAAAAAAAAACAATCAACCTAAAAATATCTTATAAAAAAAAAAATACAGATAAAAATGGTAAAAATAACTAAAAACAAAAACTCAAAATGACAAAAAAAACAAAAAAACAAAAACAAAAAAAACTCAACACAAAATAACAAAAAAATAAATAAACCCCAGGATCATGTAGAGCAGGTTAATAAGAACATTTAAGACCAAAATGAGTCTGACAGCAGCAGGTACAGAGAGAGGGGACAGTTTAAAAAAAAAAAAAACTGAAAGAAACTTAAAAAAATAACAACTAAAAATAACAAAAAAGAAAATAAACTAAAAAAAAAAAACAACCTAAAAATATCTAAAAAAAAAATACAGATAAAAAAATGATAAAAAATAACTAAAAACAAAAACTCAAAATAAAATTAAAAAAAAAAAAACTCAACACAAAATAACTAAAAAAAATAAACCCCAGGATCATGTAGAGGGTTAATCTGAACATTTAAGACCAAAATGAGTCATTTTGAGCAGAGACAGAGAGAGGACATGGTTTTAACACAGAAAGCGAATTGGACCAGGAAGTAAGACATGATCACTTCCTGTCTGTAACGCATCGGCGGCAGGTTAGATGTGTCCATTTATATAAACAGTCTGTTGTCTATAAACAGTTTTAGGCAGTAGTGACCCAGATTCAGTTTTGATTGTAGAACCTTATTTAAAACAGTAAGAGCAGACAGACTATATACAGTTATTTTAATCCTCATGACACTTTACAGATCACAATGATAGATCACAGTGCTGCCTCAGCTTCAGGTGAGACAATTACATTTAAACATGACCAGTGTTTTTCTTTCTTTCTTTGTTTCTTTTAACCAGACTGATGTGGATGATCTACAATGAACTTTTTTCAAATTCCTAGTAAAATTATTCAAATGTACAGACAGTTTCAGAGTCTGGAGCTCATTCTTTGTCTGATGGTTTGAAAAGAAAAGGCGACCGAGCAAAGGCTGAGGTTCTATGTTTGTCATGAGATAAAATCACCTAAAGTTCTGATTATGTAAATGTGCAGCGTACACACCTGTAGAAGAGGCTGCCCGCTCGCCGCTTTGAGAGAATCCTGCAGGTTGAAATCAAACTTGTTCTCCTGCTCACGATCTTTCACCAGGTACGCGCTCGAGGGCAAAAACGTCCCCGCTTTTCCACTCTGAAACCAAACATTTGAATCTGAAAACAGAGCAAAGTAAAGTTCTGTTGTTGTAGCTCAAAACTTTGGACAAACCTTCTCCAGCCACTGAGTCGTGACGATGGGGATCCCTTTAGCCACGGCGCACAGGAATTTAACCGTTCTCCGCACTTTATCGGTCACTAAACAGTTCATGTCCGACACGTCTTTAGCGATGGAGCCTCCCAATCGAGACAGGACTTTCTCTCCGGCGTCATCTACGACTCCGGTGAACAAAACCTGCAGATGTGAAGAGAGGGATTCAAGAACATTAGAGGAGTAAGAGTAAAGGTGGAGAATGGGCGGAGTGTCGGTGTAAGTTAAGCTCTTTTGCTGCAGAAAGGCGTGATTAGACAAACTGGAAAAAGTCTTTAGCGAGAACACGTTTCTCTTTTATCCTAAGCGTCTTCTTCGTAAATGGCGTGTAACGTTTTTCCACCTTCAAGTCACTCAAAACGCTTTAAAACACATGTGTCAAACTCAAGGCCCGTGGGCCAAATGCGGCCCGCCATGTCATTTTATGTGGCCCGCGACAAGGTCAATTAAAAGGTGTGACTGTCGTAAAATATCAGTTTATCAGGAGATACACAGATACACAGTCATTTTTTTCAGATCCATACAATATTTGTAACTTGAATAAGTATACAAAAACGATTAATTAACAAGATTAAAAAGTAGTTGCATTTATTTTACGTTACATTTGGTTACATTTATACTGTCTTAAATTATATCTGGCCCTTTGAGAGCAGCCATTTTATTGATGTGGCCCTCGGTGAAAATGAGTTTGACGCCCCTGGTTTAAAACAAGGAATAAATCAAATTAAATAATAAAAAATAAAAATAAAAATAAAAATAAAATAAAAACAAAGAAATGGGAGTGAGACAAAAAAAACATTTGATTAAGCAATTTAGCATTAAACTGAAACAGACTGTTCATGAGGTGATGGAAAGTTTAAGCCTTTAAAAGACCAAAACCTTCGCAAAAATGTGGATTCAGTGTCATTTTGTGTCAGGCGTCCACACTGTCCCCACCTCCTGACGACAAACGCAAACAAAAACTTAACATTTTGATCAGGAGTGTGTATATAAATGTATTTTTTGGTATAGAATAGAATGAATCAATGTGTATTTTTAAAGGTTTTTTTACAATCTTTCAAATGATTCTAATTGTAGTGGAATTTCTGCACTTGGTTTTATTCCACGCTAAGAAATTACCAAAAATAATAATATTGAGCTAAACATTTACGCACAGCTCTGTTGGATTGTTAAAAATATGGAATACGTAATAATTACAGTGTTCAAGCGCTGTCAAAAGTCTCTCATTCAATGTATTTTTTTTACTTTATTTTTACTACTTTCTACATTTTATAAACACACAGAAGACGTCAAATATATGGAATTATGGAGCAAACAAAAAAGTTAATTAATGTTTTTTAATATTTCATATACAAATCCTCCAAGTATCCACTCTTTGCTTTGTCAAAACAGATTTAGTCGAGCCGATTACCTTTCATTTTTCATTTATTTATCTTTTTCGAGCAGTTTAATGAACACAAAAGCTCAGTACTCATGGATCCAGTTCATTTTATTTAAGCTTAAAAAGAAGAAAGATAAAGAAAATATATTAAATCCCACCTGTCTTCCATTAGAAAATACATTAAATACTTTGTTTAAACTTCCTTTTTGGCTGAACAAGTAAATATATATGTACTTTTTATGTATTTTTCTTTGCTGTATAATCCCACATATCTCACTTCATATATTTGACATCTTCTGTGTTTATGTAAAATGTAGAAAGTAGTAAAAATAAAGAAACTGGTAGTGTCTTGGAGCAGTTTTCATACAGACCTTGTGAACCTGGCTCGCCGCTCTGGATCGTGCAGAACTCGGCGACGCAGAGGAGGAACGCGGAGTCTTCGCCAAAGGATCTGACTCTGAATCTGTGGAGCTTCTTTTACGGGAAACGCTGCTCCTCGGAGTCTGGAGAAATGGAACAAGTGATGAAGAGCAGAGACGAGCAACAGAACTGAGAAATACGACGATGGAGCTGAAATATGACGAACAGGACGGAATGTGTGAACGTCAGCGGATAAACGGAATAAAATGGAATTAATAAGGGCTAAAAATGTATTAAAAATGTAAATATTGTCACATATAGTCATAAGATCTCATGAATATTTGTCTAAAAAAAAACACTAAAACGCAGTAGAAGTGAAATGGGAGAAAATCTTTTGGTTATTTCACTTCCCAAAAATGGAAAACTGTAAATGTTTGCACTTTAATAATGTGGATAATCACTATTTTTAATGTTTTAAATGGACTTTATGCAGATATGTGTTTGTGTTTGTTTGTATCGTTCTGTATTTGAACCGAACGCTCATGAAAAATACTCTGGTGCTCATTCATTGGGCTTCGTAGAAATAAAGATACATTCAATGAAAAAGTAAAACTTGTGTGAATGAACGAAAAGCTTAAACAAAAAATAATAATTTGGTGTAAAAACTAAACACCCCTGGCTGCTTATGTTCAGTCTGTTGTGTTTGTTTGTGTTTGTGTGTTTAGTGCCACATAAAATACTGGGTTAAATTCATGTTTAAATAATAATAAATAATAAATACTAATAAAACTAAGTCACAGTTCGTTCTCGTTAACAGTCATTCACTATAATAGTTTGTAGTGATAAAAGGGCTCGTGTTAAGCCGTTTTCTGATCTGTTCTAATGTCATTTTCCTCGTCACAAACAGACCTGACACACAACACTCTGTTCCACCTTGTGATGTCATCATGTGGCGATACAGGAAGTGCTCCGCTGTGTTTTTAAACTCCACACGCCTTCATTTCTAGAATCATTTGGATCATTTCAGTCCTGGAGTTGCCACTTATCTCTACAGAACTAAAGGTAAAAGGAGCTGTTCACTTGAAAACTACCACTTGATGACATCACAGGGTGGAACAGAGCGTTTTGGGCTTTGGAGATTTAGACAAAACACAACTCCAGGTCTGTTTTTGAGGAGGAAACAGTATTAGAACATGATTTAAACGTCAGTAGAGTCCATTTTGTGTGATACAGGACCTTTACGTTTCACTTTGCTATAAAATAAAACATGAAGGGAAATAAACGCAAAATTCAACTCACACCGTTAAAGCCCTTTTCAAAAAATATGCAGTGAGAGCACAATATAATTCATAAAAAAGTAGTGTATTTGGTATAATCTGCTTACGCTAAACTGGTTAGCACATGTATCGTGTTACTCTTTTGCCTCAGTCGTCTCTAGAGCTGACGGTGCATTATGGACACTGGAAAAGCTAATGGAAAGGAAAGCACCTTCGCCGGCAAACACGATGAACACGCTTCTACCAGCTCCTCACCTAAATCCAATTTCAAACCCAACTTTAATGTACTGCAATCTAATCGAGTGCTTTATTTCATCACCTCTTCCTGTTCCATGGAGTTGTTTGCCGACGAGCCTCCGTCGTCACGCTCTTCCGGGTTTTTCGCCTGGGCGGTGGATCCACGGCCTTTAGCTTTCGGTTTGTCGGGTTTCGCGTCGTCTTCTGTTACTTCCGTGCTCTTTCTCACGGGGGGATTCTTCACCGCTGCTTTTCTTTTACCGCTTAAATTTGTATCGTTGTGATTTTCTTGAGCTTGTGATGCTGCTGTTTCCGATTCGTTTTTAATCTCCACCTGTTTTGTCCTCCCTCTTCTTCTCTCTGTACTTGTACTCGTGTCTCTTTGCTCTTCCTCATTTTCAGGTGTTTTTGAGGAACTATCTTTAGCTGCCGTCTTTCTTTTACTACTTAAACTTATATCTTTGGGTTTTTCTTCAACTTGTGATGCTGCCGTTTCCGCTTCTTTTTTAATCTCCACCTGTTTTGTCCTCCCTCCTCTTCCCTTTTCATCCCTTTGCTCTTCCTCATGTTCAGGTGTTTCTGAGGCACCGTCTTTAGCTCCAGGTTTCCCCCTTGTGGACACAGACGGCCGGCTATCGTCTCCCTCGTCTTCTTCGTCACGTTTAAGGCAGATTCTCGTGCTTTTTCGTCCTTTTTGTGAGTCATTTCCACTCGGCGGCCGCTCAGTTTCGCTCTTCCTCCCTCTCCCTCTTTGCCTTCCTCCTCTTCCTCTCTCTCTCGAGCTCACGCTACTCACAGACAACTCAGAATTTAACGACATATTTGAGTTGGACCTCGATAGCGTCCCGGGAGGAGATGGGGGAGACACTTTCGTAGTCGCGACAGTTCTCCGCCTGCCTCTAGACGGCGCTTTCTCGGTTTGAACTTCACTCGTTCTCCCGCCTCTTCCTCTTCCTCTCCCTCGGGTCGTTTGGGAGACGTTGCTGGACACAGATCTTTCAGAACCTACAGAATTTGAGGAATTTGAGCGAGACCTGGTTCTCTTTGCTGGAACGTCATCTTCCTCGGCTACGGTTGAGGAAGACTCTGGAACAGCTATCGTTCTCCTCCCAGTTTTCCGACCTCTTCTCGCTGCTTGGTCTTCCTCTTTTTGCTTTTCTTTTTCCAGTCTTTCCTTCTCCTCCATCTTTAATCGTTCCCTCTCCTCCTTTTCTCTCTGGCGTTCTTCTTCTTCTTCGGCTTTTTTGGCTGCTTCCAATCTCTCTCTCTCTTCTCTTTCTCTCTTCTCACGCTCCAGTTTCTCTCTCTGCTTCTTCTCCTCTTTTTCTTTTTTAAGTTTAGCAGCCTGTTCCTTCTTTTCCTGTTTAATCCTTTCTTTTTCCAATCTTTCGTTTTCCTTCCTTTTCCTCTCCTCCTTCTCTTTTTGCAGTTTGGCAGCAAGTTCTTTCTTTTCTTGTTCAATCCTTTCTTTCTCCAGCTTCTCCATTTCTTCCTTCTCTCGTCTCTCCCTTTCTTCCCTCTCTCTCTGTTCGCGCTCTTCCTTCTCTTTTTGCAGTTTGGCAGCAAGTTCTTTCTTTTCTTGTTTAATCCTTTCTTTCTCCAGCTTCTCCATTTTTTCCTTCTCTCGTCTCTCCCTTTCTTCCCTCTCTCTCTGTTCGCGCTCTTCCTTCTCTTTTTGCAGTTTGGCAGCAAGTTCTTTCTTTTCTTGTTCAATCCTTTCTTTCTCCAGCTTCTCCATTTCTTCCTTCTCTCGTCTCTCCCTTTCTTCCCTCTTTCTCTGTTCGCGCTCTTCCTTCTCTTTTTGCAGTTTGGCAGCAAGTTCTTTCTTTTCTTGTTCAATCCTTTCTTTCTCCAATCTCTCCATTTCTTCTCTTTCTTTTTGCTCTTTTTCTAATCTCTCCTCCTCTTCTCTCTTTTGGCGCTCAAACATCTCTCTCTCCTCTTTCTCCTTCTGAATCCGAGCCGCCATCTCTTTCTCCTCTTTTTCTCTCTGAAGTTCAGCCGCCATTTTATTTTCTCCTTGTTCCTCCTCTTCCTCGTTCTCCTCCTCCGTCTCCACCTTTCCTCTTCCTCTTCTACGTTTAGAAACTCGTGTAGCTTTACTCGTCCCTCTCGTTTGTCTCTTAGCGGCTTCAACAATCACTTTTTTGGCCAATCTTGTCCCACCTCTCGTTGCTCTCGCGCTAACATCACTCGCTTCTCCCGCGCTAACGTCACTAGCTTCTCTCGCGCTAACGTCACTAGCCTCTTCCTCACCTTTTGCATCTTGTGAATTTAGCGATTGGGTATCTTCAAGTTTTCTCGTCTTTCTTCTTCTGGGAGATGGAAACGTGTCGTCTTCCTCCTCCTCATCCTCGCTCAAAACTACCGGCTGCGTTGGCGCGACCGTAAATTCAGAATTAGCCTGTTTTTGTCGTTTTTTTGTTCGTTTTCTCCCAACTGAAATCGCATCTTCCTCGGCGCTTTCCTCGTTTGTAATTATAGGTTGGGTTGTTGCCATGGTTACCTCCGACTCCAAAGACGACTGCGTTTCCTGGATTCTGTCGACGGGCTTCACTTTTTTCTTTCTGAACATCGGGCCAGAATCATCATCATCATCATCATCCGATCCTTCATCTTTGGGTCGTTCTATTCTTTGGGTTTCCTCTTCCTCTGATTGAAGCTGCTTTGCCGTTTTCCTTCTAAAAACTCCTGGGTTGTCGTCGTCGTCGTCACTTTCGCTTTCCTCTGGCATTTCCATCGGGACCGTTTGGGCGAAAATGAAATCGGAATTTTCTTGTGTGTCGTCTTCTTGAATTTTTGTTACTTTTTTCTTTGTAAAAACCGCAGAACCTTCATCGGTTTCGCTATCGTCTTGCATTTCCATCGGGACCGTTTGCGCCGCGGTTAAATCTGAATTAGGTTCCGTTTCCTCCTCGACTTCCTCTGATATTTTCTTGCTAAAAACTTCCGCCTCTTCATCCATTTCACTGTCATCTTCATCAACCATTAGCTGCGTAGGAGCCGCCGCCACATCTGTAAAGTTTTGCGTCGCTTCTTCTTGGATTCGCTCCTGTTTTTTCTTCGTAAACACCAGAGCAGATTCCGCACCACCAGATAAAAATTCAACTGGTTGCATTGCTTCTTCTTCTTCCCCGTTGTTAGCCCGACTCTCAGACAGCTCCCTCTCCTGGCCACCGTCTGCACTCTCCTCCTCTTCGTCGCTGTCTTGCGTGGGAATATACGCTTGCGTCGCTTGTAATGCGATGTCTACGGGTGCGTTCTTTTTGTCGGTGATGATCGCATCTGCGTACGGTTGCGTTTCTTCCAGATTTGCGGTGATGTAAGCCTGAGTACTCTCCATGGCCAGAGCTTGGGCCTGACTTTGCAGGACACTGGTCTCTGAAAGTTCAAGTTGGAAGTTGCCTGCACTGGTATTAGACACATCTCGCTCTTTCAGGGAGGAGTCAGAGGCTGTGGAGATGTTGGGATCCACGGTTTTGTCGTTTAAAATGAAGGATTGAGTCTCGGCTACAACATAGTCGTCCTCTTGACTGGAGCAGGAAGACAGTGCAGCAGTCCTCACAGGCGTCACTGCACCAAGACACAGAACAAACATGTTATTAATCACACTAAGAAAAGCAAAAAACAAGATAAAATGGTTTGAATTTTGAATATTTGTCTTGAGTAGCTCCTTTCGGTCATTAATCAAAGCTTCCTAATTGACCCCGAGCCGCACATCGACAAAGGTGAGCTTCCGTTCACATCTGTGCCAAACATTTTTATATTCAAGATCTTTGCTTTTTTCAAAAACCTGGAGTGGTTTTAATTCACAAACGATAAGGCAGTCTCTCTCTACATCAGACCACTCTCATCTTAAATACTTGGTTAAAATTCTGCTTTGAACAATATTATAGTTGTTTCCTTCTCATTTACCCTCTGAAGTTGTATTCGGAGTGATTCTTACATGTTTGGCAATATGGCGTCTTGAAAATAAGCGATTTAAAGATCACTCAAACAAGTCCATGAGTCCCTGCTTAGACTGATGCCCCCGAGACCCGGCTCCAGATAAGACGAAGAACATGGAGGGATGTCTTGAGTAGTTTATATAACTTGTAGAGTCATTGTTATATTGAAGTACTTTCAGAATGGTTTCAGTTTATATTTATTTCTATTCTATAAATATAAATATCCTCCATAAGGGAAAGTCGTACAAATAAGTCTCAAAATATGATTTTAGTGTCAAATAAAAAGGAAAAATATAACATTTTATCTGTCACAAAGTCCTAAATGTGGAGATGGTTCAGAGTCGCTTTGATGAATCTAAATTATTCAGAACGACTTAAATCTACATAAATATTCAGAGTGATGTGAACTTACTTTACACTGCAGTACATTGTGTACTTTTCACGGTGCACTGTGAAAGCCTTAATATTTAATTTAGGACCTTTAGAAAAGAGATCACCTCAAATATTATATTATCAAATTGTCAGTATTTTAAAATGTTGATGATGATAAATGGTCTCTTTTTTATTCAGTGCTTTTCCACCTTCAAGTGTTTTACATCAAGGAACCGCTCACACATTCACACACACAATCACACACCAGCGCACAGAGACGCTGGGGGCGAGGGGGGTTAAGTGTCTTGCCCAAAGGCACAACAACAGCATTCATCTGTGGGAGCTGGAATCGCACCATCAACCTGTGGATCAGCGGATCTGACCGCTCCACCGACGATTTTTATGTCGAGAGCGGGATTCGAGCCGCCAAACCTTTCAATCAGGGGACAAACGCTCGACCGAATGAGCCGCTGTCACTCCGGAGTTACGCATTATAAACAGTTAAATCACAAAAAAATACACTTCTTACGTCTGTGTGCAGGTACGGACGGACTTAGAAAGGCCTGAGTCTCCATTTCCTCCACTTTTCCTTCTGAAAACGCAAAACAGAAATTGTAAATAGAAGCAGGAAGTGACATGTGTTGGTTAAAATATGGTTTTATGGTACGACAGAATTTTAAATGTGCTGTCAAAATAAAACCTCGTCCTTGATTAACTTTGACTTCTTAAAAACCTGTTTCAGACGACATCACCACAATCTATGGGCCAATCAGATTTAATCCAGACGGTATTAGCTAATTATAGTGAGTCACTGGGTCTGGTCATTAATAAAACCGATCAAGTTCAACATTTGTACATTTACCTTTTGGATATTTCACATCAAAATATCACGTAATCAAGAGGAAAAACTGTCTGTCGTTACGTGAGAGTTTGAGATCATCATCTGGAGTCTGAAAACCACCGATACACCAGAATTCACTTACCTTGTTGCGGTTTGGGAGTAGAACAGTTCTTCGATAAGGCACCTCGAATCCCCGGCGTTATCTCTCTTTGCAGGACAGGAATCTCGTCGTCTCCGGTCTCCGTTATCTCGTTTTCTCCGTCCTCAGACACCGACGCTGGTTTGTCCCCCGTGTTTGAGCGAACAACGGCCTCATTCAAACCTGTATCTTCAACACTATTTGCTTTACGTCCAGCTACAATCAGACCAGATGTTGTGGGTTTAACATCTGGAGAATCGTCTTCAACATCTGTATCACTGTTGGATGAAATCTCCAGACCTTCAGATGGTTTTCTAGCAACAGGAACTTTAATTATCGGCTTATTATTGCCGTCAGCGTCGCTATCAAGTTGTGGATCTTGTGGAGGTTTGGATGAGGGCGATTTTGCGTCCAATCGTGAAGGAGTTGCTGTAACGTCAGCCTCTTCCTCATCAACATCCGTGTCACTATCTAAATTAAAGTCATTTGGGTCGGCGGACATTTTGGGCATTTCTGGTTTTGCCGTTGTACGAGACGCAAAGTCGTCGTCTTCTACATCTGTATCGCTCTCCGGGTTAAACGTCGACTCGTTCGAAGATTGGAAATTGTTTGTCGTTACAGGGGCAGTGGTAGTAGCAGCAGTTAGCTTCTCCTCTTCGTCCTCAACATCTGTATCACTATCCATACTACAAAATGGCTGAACAACGGGAGCGGTTTGGGAATTTTTGGGACTGTTATCGGACAAAATTGCAGGTTCGTTATCCTCAACATCTGTGTCCGAGTCCATGTGGAATTCTGGTTGGGAATTACTTGTCGTTACAGCGGTAGTTGTTGTAGTAGTAGCAGCTTTAGCCACAGTTAGCTTCTCTTCTTCTTCCTCCACATCTGTATCACTGTCCATGCTACACACTGGCTGTACATTTTGGGAATTTTTGGGAGTTTTATTGGATGAAATCGCAGGTTTATTATCGTCATTTTCCTCAACATCTGTGTCTGAGTCCATGTGGAATTCTGGTTGGGCATTGCTTGACGTTAAAGCAGTAGTAGCAGCAGTAATAGTAGTAGTAGTAGTAGTACCATTAGCAACAGTTAGCTTCTCTCCTTCTTCTTCCACATCTGTATCACTGTCCATATTGAATTCAGACACAGCATTAGCTCGAATACTAGCATCACGCTCCACTTTCGAGAGCTCTGACTGCGCACAGCTTTTATCCAAGGATGTTTTATTATTTTTTCCCGTTTCCCCTTCACTGTCATCCACAATGTCAAGTGGTACTATTTTTTTCTGCTCCTGTCGGTTCAAATCGCCATCACTCTCGTCCGTGTTGATGCTAACGCGATGTGTCCTATTTTTATATGATGAGGATGGAGTGATGGGGCTTTCATCTTCACTGCAAATCAACACAGATAGTACAGACAGTGTCGATGTGAGAAGTGGAAAAATAAAATATGTTCTTTGATTAGAAGTGGCGTTTGTGATGGATTTACCTCTCAGGAACAACTTTGTTTGTGGGAGTCATGAACGTGGAACATACAGGGCTGGATTTGGAAGAGTCAGAAACACTCGCTGAAAGAGAATGAGCAGAGAAGTGAATTAAAAAGGTCAGATCTCCACGTGTCATTAAGGGAAATCTTTCTAACAAATACGTTTTCACAGATATTGACGTCAGAGCACCAAACTGCAGCTGTTTACACATTACCAAGACAATAGTTTTAGGGGTTTTTACCTTTGATTGGTTTCAGATGACATTAAAACATTCTAAAGTGTGTCATAACTATTTATTTCTGCATCTTCTCTTTTAAAGTAGTTATTATGATTATTTTATTTACTTTCAATTTCTCTGTGTTCAAACGGTGCTGTACAAATAAACTTGACTTTGAATATGAGTCAGGTTAAGGCTTCCCATATTTCCCTCACTTTTCTATATCCACTTAATGTTCCTCTCTCACTCCATGTTCTAAATCAGGGGTCACCAACCGTGTGCCTGCGGGCGCCATGTCGCCCCCAAGCCCCACATGAGTCGCCCGCAGACGGTTCTAAAAATAGCACAACTCACTAATGAGCTGCATCTAAAATTTTATTTTATTCTGTTGCTTTTTTTTTTTTTAACCCTTGCATTTATATAGATTTAAAAATGACAATATCTTAAACATATGTTCATTATACGTGAAGTTTAGATAAGTTAAGGTGAACTTTGACCTCAAGTCAACTCAGTTCAAAGGTCAGTATTGTGCGTGTGACAAAACCAGTGCTCCGCTCTGCGCTGTGAGGATGCGCTGAATGCAGTTTCTTACTCCAAAACATGGTAGAAAATAAAGAGATCACTTTCAAAACGATTTAAGACTGTAAAAGAAACCTGCGCGTGTCTCATCTGTGGAGCGACTGTGATGATGGCAAAGACACAATGTGGAGGGACACGTCACTACGTCTCACAAAGCTCCACACTAACTCCCCACGGGGACGTGCACTCCCCACTCCCCATGTTTATAAATAAACATGGAGTTGATAAAAACAGAATATAATTGATACAGAAATATTGCCAAATGCCCCACCTCAGAGACATGATTACAATGAAACTGCACTTTCCATAAATTCACCGATCACCATTAGCAGCCTTATTTATCTGTACAGTATTTTACATTAATATAGACTATGGTAGCGCCCCCCAGTGTATTTTTAAAGATGGTTACAATATTATGTGTATAATATTTTGCTCCTGTGTGTTAGAACTATACTTTTAAAAACAGTATATGAACTATTTCTCAATATTATAGATTCTAGAGTCATTAATTCTTAATTCCAGTATTTTTTTTTTTTTTACAGATTTTATTAAAGGTTTGAGCCATGTTATAATGTTGTTACCTCCTCAAATAGAGTTGTATTTTGTTTCATTCACACATGTTTGAGTCACACTTTATTATTAGTCTGTAACATCTCCAAAGCTCAAAACACTCTGTTCCACCTTGTGATGTCATCAAGTGGTAGTTTTCAAGTGAACTTCTCCTTTTACCTTTAGTTTGGTAGAGATTGGTAATTCCAGGGCTGAAATGATCAAAATAATTCTAGTGAAGGCGTGTGGAAACACAGTGGAGCACGTCCTGTATCACCACATGATGACATCACAAGGTGGAACAGAGTGTTTTCAGTTTGAGAGAAGAACTCAGCCTAAATATGCAGGGTTTGTTTGTGTGTTAAACATGTGTGAATGAATGAATACAGGCCCTTTAAATAATTCTATCCAAATAAGGATTTTGTGCATAATCTCAACATAAACGTGTGGGTTTAACTGCTGCACATACCTATAGTCTTTCGCATTCTGTGTCCAGCTCTTGGTTTGTCTTCCTCAGACTCTGACTCAGAGTCGGGCACCAGAGACGACTGTGGCTGCGTCGGAGTTTGTTCAAATGACAGCCCACCCGTTCTGGCAGGTGTCCCTCGGGTGCCCCCTGCATCAGCTGTAGCATCCTTTATTGTGGAGACAGCAGGACTTTTAGATTTACTTGTGTTTAAGTTGCCTCCATTCTCTCTCAAGACATCCTTCGTTTTAAGATCTGGCGTCACAGGAGTCCTTGTAACCTGCACATCAGCGTTACATTTCTTATATTTACACGGAATATCTGCCACCGTTAAAGCGTCTCCATAGCTGAGGGCATAGCGAACATTTGGAGTTAGTTTTAAGTGTCCTTTGCGAGTGCCGTTCATGCTTCCCATATCCCAGAGCAGAGCCTCCACTTGGTCCGCGCTTCCTCTTCTTCTGTAGACGGACAGAGAAATGGTGGCGTGCTGTTTGGACACTGACGGAGCAGGAAAAGAGAGGGAGCAGGTGTTGGGGTCACGGCCCAAAACATTTTCTCCCAAGTAGAGAGGGCACTCTGCAAAATAGTACAAGAAATGTGTTTTAACAGTCACTGGGTGTGGCTACATGCTCACTCAAAATCAGATTATTATCAGATTTCTGGAGTTGTCCAAAAACTAAAATGACACAAACAGCAAAATGTAATGTGGTAATCTGATTTCGTTATGATCATGTTCTTTAAAATTACTCTTTTGTGGTTTGTATGTTCAGGGTTCCCACACTTTGCTTGAAATTATCCAGGACTTTTCCAGGACATTTTTAACTTCTACAAGACCCCCTACTTCTACTAAAGATGTAGTCCAACAATGACTGCAAATTAATTATACGCCAAGGGAAACACATCAGTTATATTCACATATTTTCATATCTATACATTACCTTTGCATTGTGGTGTGATGCATTGTATATTTAGACATAGATCACCCAAAAAGTTCTTGTGCTAGAACCGAAGATGGAGAACATAGAATTTTGTACAAAAGCGATGTAATTTCCTGCAGTTTATTGGATTTTAGGCTTTTAAAAAATCTGGTCTACTCGTTTTTACTGTGATGGCAGCAACACTCTGATCCAAAAACACAGCAAAGCAAAGACGGGAGGCATTTTCAAGGATAAATATATATATTTTCTAGGACGTTCGGCCCTTTTTCCATGTCTGGTAAACAAGCCAATTATTTTCCAGGCTTTCCAGGACATCTGGGAACCCTGATGTTGTTTTAATAATGTGACAACACCAGAAATCTGATAATAATCTGACAATAATCTGAGTTTTGTGCATGTATCCACTGTCATGAAAAGTATTGCGTAATTACAAACAACCATTGAACAATCATAATTTTTACAGGTAAATAAAAAACACTATCTCTGAGCGAAGCCAAGCATTACTTTGAATCTATTGAAGCAGTTGTCATCATGATTAAAATCCAATTTACTGCGTAGAAACAAACCCTAAAATCAACATTAGCTACACTTGTTATCAGTTTGATGGGATAACAACACGATTACTTATATACCACATCCTGCATTGTGAAGGATTTCTAAAACGTTTTGAGACAATCTTAACTTAATCCCATCACTCACCTTTCTCAGGAATGTGTGGATTTTTCAGGATGCACAGTTTTCCCAGTGGATCTCCTCTATCGATTTCCTCCACCTCTTCATCTGACTCCAGAATAGAGTCATCAATCATCTGTGTTGCATCCATCTTTCACAGAAGGCGTTTTCTATAAGCAGATATTAAGAAAAACATTCAGATTAAGTGGAATAACTAGACATTACACTCTCATTAAATAGTTAAGGTTTGTATGGATTGTTTTGAGTCATTTGGCTATAAATCAGAGCAAGATTTGTTCCTTTTTTAAGTAAAGATTCACGGATATTTGATAGCAATTTCAACGGTTGAAGATATACAACGTTAGGGGAGGCGCTTCCGGGTCACCACCAGTGATGGCAGCGTGAAAAGTCCGCAGCGACAAATTGATTAAAAAAATCCCCTAAACGAACTTATGAAGCGTGTTCTGCCACACTAGGAATGTGTTAAAAGGGGAAGAAAATGACATCCAAGAAAAGTCAAAGGAGGAACGCTCCACTACACGAGAAAAACTTTGAAGATGAAGACGCTAACTCTGTTAGCCAAGATGAGGGCAGCGGTGAGGCCGGCGGCGAGGATAAACTGTCATTAATCCTGAAGGAAATTAGAGAGATGCGAGAGGAGAATAAAAAACAATTTGGCGACTTAAAACAAGATATTGCACAGACAAATGTGAGATTGGACGAAGTGGAGCAAAGGTTTGTAACTATCGATGATCGTGTGCAGGGGGCGGAGGACATCATTACTGAATTAGTGAAGCAACAAGTGCAACTTCAACTAAAAGTATCTGACTTAGAGGGACGCTCCCGTAGGAAGAACATAAGAATTTACGGTGTCCCGGAGGGGGCTGAGGGGTCCACGGCTCTATCAGTTATCCCGTTTGTGGAGCAGTTACTGCGTGAAAACCTGGATCTCCCAACTACTAAAGATTTGCTAATCGAGAGAGCGCATCGAGCCTTGGCGCCGCGACCCCCGGTGGACAGCCAGCCCAGATCTATAATCATCAGATTCCAAAGTTACCGGATCAAAGACGAAGTGCTCAGAGCGGCCTGGCAAAGGAAAGGCTTCACATGGAAGGGGAGCAAAATCAACCTGGATCACGACTACGCGCCAGATGTTTTGGCAAGAAGAAAGGAATACGGAGAGATCAGGAGGGTCCTTAAAGCAAGCAGCATAAGATTTCAAACGCTGTATCCAGCTCGACTTAAGGTCTTCCTGAAGGATGAGACGAAGATATATGATTCAGTAGAGGAGGCTGCGTCAGATCTGGCTGATAAAGGTTTACCTGTAACGAGGGTGGAGCGCCCGGTTTCCTCTCTGGAGAAACTACAGCGGTACAGTTGGATGCCAGCGCCAGGACGACGTAAACGGGGTTTTAAAGAAAAGCTACAGGTGTTCAGGCGGGAAGTATCTGAAGGTACCAGCAATTGAAGGAGCAATAATGGACAGGTATGGAGTGGATATATTTTGAGAAGGACTTAAGAACTTGGATGCAGGACGTGAAATATTTAATGTCGGGGACAATAGTAAAATGACTGTTTCAGAGGGCCCTCGACGCCAAGCAGGCCAAAGAGGATATCCCCTGGAGCCGAGGTCCAATAGAGTTGGGACCTCATCCTTGGAAGTGGGTATGAATGTTCGCGGTTTAATTGTTTTAACTACTACAAGGTTTAGTTGTAGTTTTTATGTTCGTGTTTGTTGTTTCGTTAAAAGGGGTAGCTACACAATAGTTCTGATTGGAGTTGTTTACTTTACTAGACTAAGGAAATATGCATAGTGATGTACTGAAATGCATTTCTTTTAACGTGAATGGAGTATTAAATCCAATTAAGCGATCTAAAATTCTTTCTAAACTTAAAAAAGAAAAGGCCCAAATAGCTTTTCTCCAGGAAACACATATGTCTGGGTTAGAGCACGCTAAGCTTCAGAGGCAAGGTTTTAAATATGTATTTGCCTCATCATACAAACAGGCTCATAAAAGAGGAGTTGCCACATTAATATCTAGTGAACTGACATATGAACATGGGTCCGAGATTATAGATGAGGGAGGACGATTTATTAAAATTACTGGTAGATTAGAGGGCATTGATATAACTTTGATAAATGTATACGCTCCACCAGGGAGTGATTGGCCCTTCTATAAAAGCATCTTTGAGCTGATGGCCACGTCCCATGGTCTGGTGATTTGTGGCGGAGATTTTAATATCAGGCTAGACCCAAACCTGGACTCATCACGGAGGAGCACCCAGAGTAACCCACTAACAAAAAAAGTTAGATCCTTGATGGAGGAGCTGGGTGTTATAGATGTATGGAGAGATATGCACCCAACAACTAGAGATTATACACATTTTTCAAGCCCACACTCAGTTTACTCAAGGATTGATTATTACTTTGTCTTTAGTTCTGATAGACTTAAGATAAAGGATTCTCAAATATTAACGATCGACATATCAGACCATAGCCCAATAATCCTGCTGCTAGATTTAAAAAAAGATACAAAGAGAACCTCGTGGAAACTTAATTCAAATATTCTCAATGACTCCACAACAGTAGAGAAACTTAAAAAAGATATTAAAGAATATCTGGAATTTAATGATGATGGTATAATTAAGCCCACAATCTTATGGGATGCATTAAAAGCAGTTTTAAGAGGGAAACTTATCTCCCTAACAGCGTTCATGAAAAAAACTAGGGGTCAAAGTCTGGCAGATCTACAGGCAAAATTGAAACAGATGCAAAACAGGGACAGCCAAAACATCAATGTCCAGTTGAGAGCTGAAATAAAGAAAGTACAGAAACAAATAGATGAGATTTATAATTTAGAAGTGCAAAAAAAGTTGACGTTTTTGAAACAGAAACACTATGAGGTTGGAGCAAGATCGGCAAAAATTTTGGCCTATAAACTGCGAAAACAACAAAGGGAGAATACAATTTATAAGATAAAAAATCCTACTACTGGTCAGGTGATAGATTCGAGGGAGAAAATTAAAGAATGTTTTGGGAAATTCTATCAAGAATTATATACTCAACCACCAGCAGCTAATGAGAAGAGTATTGATAGGTTTTTGAGTGGCCTTGAGCTGCCCAAAATCCAAGATTCACAAAATGAGATGTTAGTGAAACCAATCACAATCAAAGAAGTTAACCTTGCCATAACAAAGTTGAAGTCTGGTAAATCCCCAGGCTCTGATGGGTACACAGGAGAGTGGTATAAATGCCTGAGGGCAAATCTAACACCACTGTTGCTGCGGACATTTAACTGGGTATTACAAACAGGTGAAATTCCTCCCTCATGGTGCGAAGCCATTATATCACTGATCCCAAAAGAAAATAAAGACAAACAAGAATGTGGAAACTATAGACCTATAAGTGTCCTCAATGTGGATTATAAATTATTTACTTCCATATTGGCACGTCGATTAGAAAATATTCTGCCAGAGATAATTAATCTAGACCAGACAGGATTTATTCATCAAAGACAAACATTGGACAACATCAGGAAGTCACTACATATTATAGATCACGTAACACGTCAAAAAACTGAAGCATTAATAGTGGGGCTAGATGCAGAAAAGGCCTTTGACTCTGTAAGGTGGCTTTTTCTCTATAAAGTAATGGACAGATTTGCTTTTCATGGCAAATTTACCAGAGTGATCCAATCTCTATATTCAAAACCAACTGCACAGGTAAAAATTAATGGTGATCTCTCAGACTCATTTCAGTTGGAAAGGGGAAGTAGACAGGGCTGCCCAATTTCTCCGCTGTTATTTTCTTTATTTATTGAGCCTCTTGGACAATGGATAAGACAAAGCTCCCAGATTAAAGGGGTGACAATGGCAGGGGTCGAACATAAGGTGGCAATGTTCGCAGACGATGTACTAGTTTACATGGAGGATCCTGAGAAGTCATTTAATGAGCTGATGATTATGTTGAAAGAATTTGGGAATTTATCTGGTTACAGGCTTAATATTGCCAAAACACAGGTGATGGCCATAAACTTCACTGCTTCAGTAAAGCTACAGGAAGGATATAATTTGAACTGGGAAGCAACGGGAATGAAATATTTGGGTATCACAATGACTAAAGATCTTTCAAATCTGTTTCAAATAAACTATGAACCGCTGTCATTAGCAATCAAAGAGGATTTGTATAGATGGAGTCTCATCCCTTTTTTAAGTTTGACCTCCAGAGTGAACTCCATCAAAATGTCCGTACTTCCTAAATTGCTATACTTGTTCAGAACACTCCCAGTGGAAGTACCGGACAATTATTTCAGGGAGTGGGACAAACAGATATCACGTTTTATCTGGGAAGGTAAGAAACCTAGGGTGCGGTATAGTACAATGCAATTAAGAAGAGAAAAAGGAGGCATGGCCCTTCCCTGCTTAAGACATTATTACTATGCATCTCAGTTGGTTCCGCTTCTTTATTGGTGCAATGATGATTACAAAGCAAAGTGGAAGGAAATGGAGTTTAAAATGATAAAAAAGTTCCCTTTGCAGGCCTTTATAGGGGATAAAAATCTATGGTCACAGGTGGGTGAAATGGGCAACTGTTGCATGGGTTTAACTTTGAAGATCTGGCAAAAGGTGGTAAATTTAACTCAAATTCAGAAAATGATAACTCTATTTAGATGGTGTGCTTATGACACAGAGTTTCCCCCGAACAGAAGTGATTGTGTTTTCAAAGCTTGGATAGACAGGGGTCTGACCACCTACTTGTCATACACAGAGAGAAACACTTTTCTCAGCTTTCAGGCAATGCAAAGTGGATACAATCTGCGGGCAAATGACTTTTACAGATACTTACAAATCAGACATTATTTTAACTCAAATTGCAGTTTAACAAACTTTACACAATCTGAAGAAGCTTTTTTTAAAATATTGAAATCGGCATATGGGCTATCTACCCAAAAAATGATTTCTAAAGTATACAATGCACTTTATGTGACTGACAAGTGTAATACGTTATATGTGAAACAGAAATGGGAAAAGGAGGCAACAATTAAAATGACTGAGGAGGATTGGGACAGCATCTGGTCATTCCAGTGGTCATCGACGGCATCCCTGTCCTGGAGAGAACACTGCTGGAAGAACATTATTAGATATTTTAGAACTCCTGCACAGGGGAGCAATAAGTCGGCATGCTGGAGACAGTGTGGTTCTGAGGAGGGGAATCACTACCACATATTTTGGGCTTGCTCCAAATTAAAACTGTATTGGAGGGAGATCCATGTGCGGTTAAACTTAGTTTTTGGAGTGAACATGCCATTCAACTTTGAAACTTTGTACTTAGGTAGGGTTGCTCTTTTGGAACGGAGAAGTGATAAAAAGCTGTTGCAAGCCCTCCTGGCAGCAAGTAAAAAGAACATCACTAAAAAATGGCTAAATTCTGCTCCGCCTTCAGTGGATGGCTGGATTGATATAGTAAATGAAATATTTAAGATGGAAAGGCTAACGTACACAATAAACATTCAAAGGAACAAATTTTATTGTATTTGGAACAAGTGGATTAAGTATATCGCTCCAATTAGAACAGACTTTTTGTGACTTCTCCATTTTGGGTGAAGATTTATATTTTTACGGTATAATGCATATATAAATGTTTGACTACACTTTATTTTTCCATGTAAGCTCCCCAATTCTTGTAAATAGTTTTTGGTGTGTTTTTGTTTTTGTTTTTTGTTGTTTTTGTTGTTTTTGTTTTGTTTTGTTTTTTGTTTTTTGTCTTTTTCCTTTCTACTCCTTTATTATATTAAAATGGGATGGGACTAACCGACCACGGTATAGTTTTGACAAGCACTTTTCTTAGGGGCTTTGATCAATAATGTTTTATACAATACTTGTACTGGAAAAATGTGCCTGTGATATGTGTTCTTCCTGAAATAAAATATTCATAAAAAAAAAAAAGAAGATATACAACGTTAAAACTAATAATAAACATCTGATCATTAACTTTAGCCTACAGACTATGATAAAAGTGCTATTCATTGACTCTGCACCACTAGCCTAACTACTCTTAATTCATCCGATAAGTGTTTTTTTAATAAACAAAACGTATTAAATGCATGCACTAACGTTTCGTTTCTCTCCATGTAATGCAGTTCATGAAATGTTGGAGCGATTTGATATAATAAATGAAAGTAGTATGTGAAACTGTTAGCATCCGTTAGCATATCAGAGCTAACGTAAGTCACGCGAGATTTGAAAGCAGCCTGTGAAACTGTTAGAATATCGTTTTTTGTTGTTTTTTTATGTCATTACATGTACGAGATTTTGTAATGATAACGTTGAATTTAATAAAATAGAATCTAAAAAAGCGCAACTAACGAGGAAAAAAATAAATAAATATCAGAGCTACGTAAGAGTCACGCGAGATCTATAACTACACCATTGATCAAACGTATTAAAAGGTGCTACTGTTGCATTTTGATTTGATTGCATAAATAACGTGTTTTATATATTTAGTGAGTGAAGATTTAGCACTCACCTCACGCTTCTTCTGCCCCAGAGAGAAAAACATGAAAGAATATCCTGTTTGGCTCGGGAGGGCGTGTCGTTGTCGTATACAGGCGTGTGATTGGTCAGATTCGTTGTCATTCAGCCAAACGCTGCTCCCATTGGATAAAATTCAACACGGGTTTTGTTGGAGCAAAACGTCACGACTTTTTCACATTTTTCGCGCGGAAAATATGTAAATAATCTAATCACATGTATAGATCTGGATCATACGAACAAAATTATATTTACTATAACTGCAGAATTTAGCTGATAGAGGTATTTTTATATAATAGTCATGACCGTGACACTTATTATTATTATTATTTTTAATTTTTTAAAATTTTTTTATTCATGAGCATTACGCGCACACACACACACACACACACAGACACACCCCCGCGCACACGCACACACACACACACACACACACGCTGCACTGTTTCTGTGTGGACCATAAACCTTATAAAGACAGAGTTAGGGTCAGTCTGTGGTCCTGCTCTGCTCTCATTCTGGCTGTGGTCATCATCAGGCCCGGGTCTACAGAGGTGCAAAAGGTTGCATTGCAAAAATGTTTGTGCCCTCATTTCAGGCGCTTAAAATAATGCCACTTAACCCGCAGTCAGTTTGGTGTGCACCCTGACCTGATAGTAAGCAGCGACGTCACTGGACCTGTAGTTATACTGGGGCACCGGTTCCTTTTCATTTGTAACTACATTTTTCTCAAATGTCTGATGTAGTGCTCCTCTTTCAAATAGAGAGGTCTGGGGATCCCTCCGTAGGAAACTTTGCACAAAACAGATGTAATTTCCTGTAATCTGGTGGATTTTAGATGAATAAATGCATGTAGCAGACTAACTAAAGAGGCTTTTACCTGTTTTATTATTAGTACAACTACAGGATTCTTTTCTTAAACTGAATCATAAACTGATCATTTGTGTCCAGCTCCTGTGCCAGTGATAGTGGACCCCCAGCCCTCTGCTGCCTCCCTGTGCTCCGCCCCTGCTCTCCAGCACACTCAGCGCATTGAGCGCCCCCTGTCTGTGAGTTGCAGCCTCACACCAGGCTGTGGACAGACCCTCCAGAGTCTGGACAAAACTAAAGCCTCAAACATCTATTTATGTTGCTTTTAATCCAACTGAAATACAATGAGAAACGTTGGTACTTTACAGTACAGAATCCACACAGCTGTTCTGTCTTAATCATTTATGCATCAAACCAGGTCAATATGAGGCGGACTGTCAAGAAAAAACAGTGACTAAAAGCTTGGGTTTTGTAGAATATCTTCAAGTGTCCTGGTCACACCGCCTGGAGCATCTGGAACCACCTGGAGCATCTGGAACCGCCTGGACCATCTGGAACCGCCTGGAGCATCTGGAACCGCCTGGAGCATCTGGAACCACCTGGAGCATCTGGAACCGCCTGGAGCATCTGGAACCGCCTGGAGCATCTGGAACAGGCTCTGCAGGAGGCGTCTGCACCGTGTCACGTGACAACACTCAGTTTTTAAAAAATCAATACTTCTACAAAAGTGTCTTTGTGTCAAAATCATTGAAACATGTGAATAATGAAGGCCAAGTGAATCATCTGCTATTTGGGCTGATCATTAAGGGCTGATTCACACCAAGATCCGGACTTCGACCTTATACTGTTCTATTTTTTCCGTTCATTCAGACTCCCTCAAATCAAACTATTGGACTTTTCCTGGCACTGTCTCTACAACGGTCGATTGATCAGACAATCGTGTTATCTGCAGCAGTAATGGCAAAAACAGCTACATATTTTGTTTTTATTGAGTGGCGACTCATTTTATTATAATGCACTTTATAATCCCATCACCACATCACACCTGTCCTGCTCCACCGGCTCCCCATCACGCTCCGTACACACTACAAAATCACACTCCTCACATACAAAGCTCTCCACAGCCTGACCCCTCCTGTCTGACCTCATTCACATCTCCACACCCGCCCGCTCCCTCCGCTCCTCCTCCTCCCTGCACCTCACTGTCCCTCCTGCCCGTCTCGTCGCTATGGGGAGCAGAGCCTTCAGCTGCTCTGGAACTCCCTCCCCCGTGACCTGCGCGAGACACACTCACTCTCACACTTCAAATCTAAACTCAAAACTCATCTGTTTGGAAAGGCCTTCTCACCCTGACCTCTCTGACCATAACTGCACTGTCTTTTAATCTATATTTGTTTTTTTAAATGTATTTTTAATCATTTTACTCTGTTTCATTTTGTATTGTACTATTTTGGTGTCTTGATATACGGCGACCTTGAGAGGCGCCTAAATAAAATGTATTATTATTATTATTATTATCCGTGGCGGTGCACACTGGGCGGGAGGATGGTGGATCTTGTGTGTAAAGAAACATTAAATAAAAGACAAAAATGCACTTTCAACACTGGACTTTATTGAAGTTACTGTTACGGGTTTTTCTAACGAACTGTGTAAAATCTATGCTTGTTGCTTGGTTACGCTTACAGCTAAAACCACACTTGAACATGACACTTTGACCATTTCTTTTTTGTTTTTTTACGCGTCTTCGTCGGCCTCTTCCTCAAACTCGCCCTCCTCTTCGGCGGTGGCGTCCTGGTACTGCTGGTACTCGGACACCAGGTCATTCATGTTGCTCTCGGCCTCTGTGAACTCCATCTCGTCCATCCCTTCGCCCGTGTACCAGTGGAGAAAAGCTTTACGACGGAACATTGCGGTAAACTGCTCGGAGATGCGCTTGAACAGCTCCTGGATGGCTGTGCTGTTGCCGATGAAGGTGACCGCCATTTTCAAACCGCGAGGGGGGATGTCGCACACGGCGGTTTTCACATTATTGGGGATCCATTCCACGAAGTAGCTGCTGTTTTTGTTTTGCACGTTCAACATCTGCTCGTCGACTTCTTTCATCGACATGCGACCGCGGAAAACTGCGGCGACGGTTAAGTAACGGCCGTGACGGGGATCGCAAGCCGCCATCATATTCTTGGCGTCGAAAACTTGCTGCGTGAGCTCGGGGACGGTTAGGGCGCGGTACTGCTGGCTCCCCCTGCTGGTGAGAGGCGCGAATCCGGGCATGAAAAAGTGCAAGCGGGGGAAAGGGACCATGTTGACGGCCAGTTTGCGGAGATCGGCGTTCAGCTGCCCCGGGAAACGCAAACACGTGGTCACGCCGCTCATGGTGGCGGAGACTAAGTGGTTGAGGTCTCCGTAGGTGGGGGTGGTGAGTTTGAGCGTGCGGAAGCAGATGTCGTACAGGGCTTCGTTGTCAATGCAGTAGGTTTCGTCGGTGTTTTCTACGAGTTGATGGACAGAGAGGGTGGCGTTGTACGGCTCCACCACCGTGTCCGACACCTGAGGAGGAAACGCAAAACGAGAGGGAAGTGTGTGAGTCGCATGATACAACTCCAGGCGAAAAAAAATGTCACGTGTCGGGTCATGGGCTGAGCGGGACTGACCTTTGTAACGTGATAGCTCTTACTTCTTTAAGATTTCTTTAATATTACGTTAACTGCCAAATAACATTGTCAGTTAATATTTATTTCCCATAAAATTAAGAAAAGTCATTGTCAACGTTGCGTAACACGAGACACAGTTGGCCACAGTTTTATCAAAATGAGGATAAATATGTTTACTTCATATGTACTTCATGCACAGTAGTGGAGAAAAATACCTAAACATTGTATTTAAGTATATTTCACAGTGCTACTTTTTACTTCTACTTCACTACATTTGAGAGCAGTATCTGTACTTTCTACTCCACTACATTTTTTAACAGAATTTCGTAAAATTTTAGGGGTTATTTCTACTCGACCTGGGACGATATTGAAATTGTGTGTGATGATTATTATGGCCAAAATAACAGCAATTAAAGATTATAACGTGATAATTGTTGTGGAAATAAGACTCCTTTTGCAGGCTCTGATGAATGTTGAAGCATAGACAAGAGTTTATTTCTTGCAAGAAATAGGTCCGACAGCATCTCCCTCTTATGTCAGACCCCGAATGCTGGAAAGAACCCAGTTTATATAGGTTGAGACGACCAGAGGACAGACGTTCAGGAGCCGGTTCCCCTCAGGAGGTAACATTTGGAGTAGAGACAATACAAGGTGTGAAGTAGCATGTGGAGTAGAAACAATACGAGATGTGAAAGGAGGGAGTGTGGTACTTCTGCTGAGGTGTGGTCAGATCAGCTCCTGTCCACATTCATGAGCTGGGTTCCCTCAGGGGGTCAATAGGGAGGATTGAAGGCCGACTGTATGGTCTGGTTGCATCTACTTTCACTTGCATTACAACACATCTTAACAAGTCTAACCACCAAAAGGGAACAAAAGGGTTGACATGAGGAAGGTTTTTCTAACACTGTGTCTTAGACGACCAAACCAAATGAGTTTTAGTTACGAGACCATGTGATTTCTAAAAGGTAAAATAATGACACAATATTTTAATTTCCATTACAATAATGATTAAACTTGTTATGGATATGAATAATTATAACTTTAACAGAGAATATTACGGAGGAGCAGGGCCGTCAACTGAAATCTGGAGGCCAATAAGCGTCACATGACCCCCCCCGTAATACAAATTAAAAGGAAGAGGGTCCAATTCTGGGCCCCGGACAACAGACTCCTTTGTCCCCCCTGTTGACTCCCCTGTGGATAAGTCATTTTTTTCCTGCACATTTTGGTGACATAACGGCGATTATCTTTGTTGGCGATTATCTTTGTTGGCGATTATCTTTGTTGGCGATTATCACGATGGTATAAAATCGACCCTTTTTATCACGATAAACGATATTATTGTTTATCGTCCCATCTCTAAACAGCCTGACTACAGGTTTGAGTTCAATTTGCTTAATAGGAATTCTGACGGCGAGTATCATAGCAACCAAAGAACCAATCCAGAGTGAGACTGATGAAGGTGACGGCCCTGAACTGCGGGTTTAGCTTAGCAACAGGAGCGACCTCGGGGAAAGAAGGCGCCTGATGTGTCTGTTATTTAAAGTTCATATCTTGATTTACAGACACAATAGTGAAATAAAAACACCAGGATAAAAATAAAGATGAGTCTGACAGCAGCAGTTACAGAGTTTTCCAAAGTGAAGTGAACTGGAGCCGGAAGTGCGCCCGTGCTCACTTCCTGTTTGGAGCCATAGACTGTATATATATAAATAGACATAGTTAACGTGCTGGGCTGCTGTGTTCCAAATAGGAAATGAGCGTGGGCACAGCTCCATCGACTCTGGCTCCAGTGGCTCACCCCTGGCTCACCCCTGGCTCACCCCTGGCTCACCCCTGGCTCACCCCTGGCTCACCCCTGGCTCACCCCTCTCTCTGTACCTGCTGCTGTCAGACTCGTCATTTTGGTTTTAAATGTTCGTATTAACCCGCTCTACATGATCCTGGTGCAATAATGGGAGCTATGCAATGTGTGTACTGTGCAATTTTTATATTTTGGCCCTTTTTGTAACCCCAGCCCTTGGGACAAACAATGGAAATTTAGTCTTTGGTAATAATCCAGAGTGTTTACTTTCATGTTGAATCATGTCTGTTCATTAACAAGCACTGCCCCAACCAAATAAATACATAAAATAAATCCTGGCATTTTTATTTCACTATTATGTCCGTGAATGAAGACGTGAACATTAATAACAGACAAATCAGATGTTTTCTTTCCCCGACGTCGCTCCTGCTCGTGTTAGCAACAGGTTTGATTGACAGTGTTGCTAAGCGCCCGTCCATCCATCCCTTCATGTTCTTCCTCTTATCCAGGGCCGGATCAGCAGTGACTAAGCAGGGACTCTCAGACTTCCCACACCCCAGACACGTCCTCCAGCTCCTCCAGTGGGACCCCGAGGCGTTCCCAGGCCAGTCGAGACGCATAGTCCCTCCAGCGTGACCTCTGCTGCTTCCTGCTAAACCATCGGTATGGACTGGAAGGGGGCGTTACCGTCAACAACCTCGCTCTGGATTGGCTCTTTGGTTGCTATGATACTCACAGTCGGAATTCCTAAGCTCCAAATTCGCCACGATAACTGCTCTAGCCTCGATCGGCTTCATTCAGACTGGAGTTGAACGCAGCGGCTAGCGGGTTAGCTAAACACAGTCCATTATTCACAAGTTAAACGGCGTCACATCGCGTCGCATGAGTTCGTTTACCTTGGGGGAGGGCACCACGCTGAAGGTGTTCATGATACGATCTGGATACTCTTCACGAATCTTACTGATGAGCAGGGTCCCCATCCCAGACCCCGTCCCCCCACCGAGGGAGTGGGTCAGCTGGAAGCCCTGGAGACAGTCGCAGCTTTCCGACTCTTTACGAACCACGTCTAAAACCGAGTCCACCAGCTCCGCCCCCTCCGTGTAGTGACCTTTGGCCCAGTTGTTTCCAGCGCCGCTCTGGCCTGTGGGAAGATAACACGAGGTCTGCGTGATTATCAAGATGGATGGGATTCATTTCGAGCCCAGACGGGAGCAGCAGGACAATAAAACAAAGCCGTCTCCAACTTTCCTGGCTGAATACAATTGAAAATATTTCTTTTTTGTAATCTGAGTAAATGCAATAGGACACGTCGGTTTTCAAAATGACAGATTTGCAATTTTTTCCTCATGCGGTGAGACTTTAAATCCCCCAGAAAATTGGATTGGGCTGCATTTTTTCATTGCTTCGCTGTGGTTTAGTCTTTAGTTTCGATTTCTGGCAGTTACATTTTTTGATTATATATTACTTAAAAACAGCGCCCTCTGCCTGTCAGATCAGACCAGACTGAAAACCCACCTCTTCTCCCTGGTATTTAACACTAGATACACAGGATATCTTGCCGTTTTATAGTTTTTTTCCTTTGTATCATGTTATATCTGTATTTTTGGGGTTTTTTTGGTCTTTTTTGTGACGCTCTTTGGTCAGCTGAAGTTGTTTTAAATGTGCTATAGAAACAAACAATATCATAATGCTGCATTGCTAATATCATGTTTTTGTCAGCTAAAATCGTATCTGTACTGGGAAAGACAGTCAAATATTATGTAAATCAAAAAGATTGCTGTTACTTCTATGTACCGTAATATGAAAAGGATGAAAAATCTATGTTGCGAACTTCTGATGAAATTAAAGAAATAAAACACCTAAACATAACCATGTCTATACTCAGCCTCATTTTCAAGTTTATTGTCAAGAAATCTACTGTATTTTCTGCTCTGGAGTATAAGTCGCACCAGCAAAAAATGCATAATAATGAAGAAAAAAACATGTATAAGTCGCACTGGACTATAAGTTGTGTTTTTGGGGACATTTATTTGACAAAATCCGAGACCAAGGACAGACATTTTATCTTTAAGTCAAGTTCTAATAATAATAATAAAATGTAGAAAAACAGGCTGAATATCAGTACATCACACTAACATAACACATTTATATTTATTCAGCTCCATGAAGCACAGACAGAACTGAACACGTGTCTGGTTTGTTAACGTAAGATATTAACAGTTACTCAGATAAATAAAGAATAAAAACAAGCAACAAGTTTAGTCTGGATCTCACTCCAAATCAATAAATCCACTGAATTCTTCATCCTCGGTGTCGATTCTGAACAAATCCACCAACTCCAGAGGAAGATGTAGGGGGCGCTATTGTTCAGTGTTTCTCAGATGTTTTTTAAATTAGCGTTATGTTGAAATTTAAAATGTTCAGTGGTTCAGGAGGAGGAGACACTGGTACAAGTCCAGAGCGTATTTGAATAATTTCACATATAAGTCGCACCCTGGACAAACTATGAAAAAAGTGACATTTATAGTCCGGAAAATACGGTATTTAGATTTCATCCTGTGATTCATTTATCTTTTATAGAGGGAGAAGTGTTTCATGAACCAAAACATAACTGCATAGGTTCATTTAAAACATTAAAAACAGGAGTAGGTTTAAGTATAAATGTTAATCTCCACATTATTAAAATGCATTAGTGACACCGATCGGTCCAGTTTGACATGTTCTTGAAATGTTTTTTAGTTCTGGGAAGCAAAATAACCAAAAAGCTTTTTCACATTTCAGTTCTCGTGCGTTTTAGTGTTTTTTCGACAAACATTCATGAGATCTTGTATTAAACATTTCCGTTTCAAAGTGAGATTAATGACGTACCAAATACAAAGTTGTCGGGCCTGAAGATCTGCCCAAAAGGTCCAGACCTCACGGAGTCCATGGTGCCGGGCTCCAGATCCACCAGAATGGCACGAGGCACATATTTACCTCCTCCACCGGAAACAAAACACCACGAGTGATGGAAAGAAGCAGAGAAGAAGAGAAAGAGGAGGGAGAGAACAAACCAGCTTAATAATGAAGAAATCACAGTGACAACGAAATGTGAAGAATGATACATGGGATAAGATTAACATTTCAGCGCAATAAATACCTATTCAAATGTAATTCAACACTCAAACCCTGCAGATGTTGGCCGAGTTCTTCTTCTCTCAAACTGAAAACACTCCGTTCCACCTTGTGATGTCATCATGTGGTGATACAGGAAGTGCCCCGCTGTGTTTTTAAACTCCACACACCTTCATTTATAGAATCATTTGGATCATTTCAACCCTGGAATCATCACTAATCTCGACTGAACTAAAGGTAAAAGGAGCTGTTCACTTGTAAACTACCACTTGATGACATCACAAGGTGGAACTGAGCGTTTTGAGCTTTGGAGATGTTACAGACTGATAATAAAGTGTGACTCAAACATGTGTGAATGAAACAAAACACAACTCCAGGTCTGTTTTTGAGGAGGAAACAACATTATAACACGACTTAAAGCTCAGAAAAGTCAATTTTGTGTAATATAGGAGCTTTAAAGCAGAATTACATTTGAATTAAAGTCTGGTTTATCAAAACTTTGTCAAACTGTACAGATATGAAAATCCGACAGTAAATGCGATTGTAAAAACACACGCATTTGACCCTTTTTTCCCTTTTTTTTTTTGTTTTATTCATTGTGTCAGTTCCTCTGTGCACAGTAGCAAATTGTAAAACATAAAATAAACAACCTATTAAAATTCTAATTCATTAAAATAAAGTCTACACAATTATCTTTATATGTAGAACACTTCAGTTTGTGGCATTTTAATACTTATTATGCCTCAAAATTAGCATTAGCGTTAGCATTGAGACACAAATATGTATTTTTCTAAACACAGAAGAGCCTCCGGTCATGTTTTTTTATTTTATTTGTGTAGTTAACATCCACCTGCAGCTCCCTGTCCACTGTCTGACCCTAACCCACTGACCTCTGACCCCTAACCCACCCGCAGCTCCCTGTCCACTGTCTGATCTTTAAATATTTACTCATTTTAGCTTCACTCGGCAAAAACCTCCATGAAGATAAAACTGGACAGGAAGTAGTGACGCTAACAGTGAGGTAGAGGGCGCTAGTGTGCACAGAGCCAGTTGTACGCTAAAAATTCCACGCTTTCTTGCCACAATAACCATAAAACTCCAGTTAAAATCCATTACGTTTGGGTTTTAAGAATGAAATTTAACCTCAAAACGCCTGATCTTGTCCTTTGTTGAGAAACTTGAAGTAGCAAACCTGACGCCTCGTTGTAGTAGACGCTGATGCGGTCCAGCTGCAGGTCGCTGTCTCCGTGGTACGTTCCGGTGGGATCGATGCCGTGCTCGTCGCTGATCACTTCCCAGAACTGCACAGACACAGAGGCAGAGGTCACATGACGGGATGAACACGTGTGCATTGGACGCGCTTCGGTCGATGTGGATTTTATGATGAGAAAAACAGCACTTTACGCTCTGGAATCTGAACGTCGTAGTTTTCTGCTGATGCTGGATCTCAAAACCGCATTTATAACATGTTTTTTTTCACAACTTGGCAGGAAAAAAGCCAGACGCAGCTGCAAATATAAAAGCAGCTTAACTAAATACAAAATGGAGACTTCGATAGTTAAATTGGACGGCGTCTGGGGCCACAGTGGCTCAGTTGGTAGAGCGTTTGTGTGTCTGTGTATGAATGGGTGAGCGGTTCCTTGATATAAATCACTTTGGGTGACTTAAAGGTGGAAAAACGCTGTATAAAAATGCGACGTTACTGAAATAGTTCCTTTAAGGCAGGGGTCTCAAACTCAATTTCACCGAGCGCCACATCAGCAAAATGGTTCATGTCAAATTTGCAAAGATATAAAAAAAAATGACTGTGTAACTGCGTATCTCCTGATAAACTGACATTTTAAGACAGTCGTTTAAATTTACCTTGTCACGGGCCACATAAAATGACATGGCGGGCCACATTTTGCCCCCGGGCCTTGAGTTTGACACGTGCTTTAATGGGATGTTTATATGAAGAGATACAAGGGATGGTCCCATATGGATTTTTCCTGCCAATATATTCATCAAATATTTAAAAAGTAGAGCAAAAATACACACAAACTGACTTTTTATGTTTGGAAAATTTGATATAAATAAGTGTTTCAGAGAGTAACATGACGTATTGCGTGAAAATAAATGAATAAACGACATTTTCAGCTTGTTCTTCCATTGAAATTCGAATTAAAAAAAAAAAAACGAGGACAAACTGGGAATGACACAGACACATGGAGACTGTGGCAGCTTTGAAAACGTCATTGTTAAATTGCCGGGTTTCAGATTACGTAAGTACATTCCACAGGCCAATACTATTTAATACAGATGGAGGGGGACGGTAAAGCAAATATAGTCCAAGGGTCAGGTCACAAAGAGAGGAAAAGAGCGAGGGTCTGGTCGCCAATGGAAATGATCAGGTTAAACGTTTGTGAGTTTAACTTTTGGATATTTCTCATAAAAATACCATGTTAATAGGGAAATCTGGTTAAATGCTGACGTTACACTTATCCTCCTGAGACCCGAGCTCTTGCAGGACTTTATTTGCAAAAACTATTACGTGGTTGAACACATATATTGTAAAAAGCAAAATGACAATAACAATAAAAAAAATAAAATAAAACAAATAAAAATACAAAAATATAAAATCAAATAAAGATTAATAAATAAAATAAGATAAATAAATTAAAATACAATAAAAAAATAAATAAAAAATAATAAAACTAATAAAAACACAAAAATATAAAATCAAATAAAAATAAATAAATAAAATAATTAAAATAAAATACAAAAAAAAACAATTTAAAAAATCAAATCAAATAAATAATAATAATTAAAAAAAATCAAATAAAATAAATACAAAATAAAAATAAATATTCTAAACTCCTAGAAATATTCAAAATTGAACATGTTTTTGTTGCTGTTCTTCTAAAAATTTGCACTGTGGCCTAAACAACCCAAAATGTGTTGTCCACAGATGAGGACACCAGGTCTCAGGAGGTTAAAGTCATGCAAACTGTGTAGTTAGTATCCTGCATTTGTATAGAAACATCCTGTGCGTGTAGTTTATATTTCTACAAACGTGTTCTGAATGCATGTTGTTTTTTTTTATTATTGTTTTGTATTGGTTTATCGGCTCATGTTTCAGTTTTTTTTCACATTTTATTACTTCCTGTGGTTTAAAACAGTTGAGAGGCTGTTCACTGTGCACATTATGAACATATATATAAGAAAATCTAACTTAACACAAAATTTGAAGAGTTAATTTGCGAAAACAGATGAGACATTTGAAAAAAAAATCATCAGACGCTTGTAGTTTACTCTTGGTATAATCATATTTTCAAAGGCCAAATGTGTTTCGCTGCTAGAAAAACCCGATAACCTGATTCCTTCTTGATAAATTCCGCTTTAAATTATTGTCATTCATAATAATCGGTCGAAAACAGGCGGGTCCAAACTGTGGCCCGGGGGCTAAATGCCGCCCTCAAACCAGTTTTTCTTGGTCAAGCTTCCAGGTGAATTGGCCCATATTACCTTAAACAGTACTTTTTTATATAAGATCTACTTTAACAAGCCCATGTCAAATATTTAATGTGTCCTGTTGAGGATGTAAACGTGAATAAAGGTCTAGTGGTTCAGTCTAACCTGTAATAATAACGCATAATAACGCAGATTTGAAGTATGCCGGGGCTAAAAGATGGTAACAGGGGTGGCGCCGGGGGGGGGGGGGGGGGGGGGGGGGGGGGGGGGGCTTGAGGGGGCCCTAGCCTCCCATAGAATGGCTAATATTCCCACAAAGCCCCCCCTAAGATTCGACTTTAATAACACATCAACACGTCCGGTCTCGACTAAAAATATTCAAATTGAAACTGCAGAGTTCAAAATGAGGCCACAATAAAAAGAAAATAATAATAAAAAAATCGATATTATGTTTTATAAATAACTACAGGGTTGAACTACATTTAAACTACTTTTATAGCAGCGACTCAGACACGGTACAGGGTATTTTTTTAAATTATTATTTTTTTTTTATTTATTATTATGTATTATTATTATTTTATGTATTTATTATTTATTATTATTATTTTATTTATTTATTATTATTATTTTATTTATTATTATTTTATTTATTTATTTATCCTTATTTAAACAGGGGAACCCAATGAGAACTCTTGGTCTCTCTGTTTCCTGGGGGCCCTGTTTAAAATACAATACAACTAACAAAACGAACAGTAAACAAGTTTATATAAATATTAAAAACAGGAGCAGGCGTGTGGATAAAAGTTCGTTATCAGATTATTAAAGTGCGATTGTGTCACTAACATCTCCAGTTTTGTGTTTCTTTGAAGTGTATTTAATTTTTGTGAAGTAAAACAGCTAAAAAACCTCTTTCCCGTCTCAGTTTTGCCGCGGCTCGTCCCAGTGCTGTTCTCTGCTAAAAGACAAAGATGGACAACAAACTTTTTCATATAAAACGCAGAGATGAGTTTAAAATCTATCAATAAAACGAAGGACAGAGTGAAAGAGTGAGCCCCCCCCCCCCCCCCACACTGACGCCTTTAGCGCCCCTTCTTAGCTCCGCCCCTGGATGGAAACAAAAAGGCAAAAAAAACCAAAAAACGTTTAGCATTGCAAACACAGACAGCATTTTGACGACTCTCGACCAGACGGATTTTAACCTCAGCAGCGCCAAAGATTTCCTGCCAACCACAGCAAAAGTCGGATTTGGACTAATCTGGATAATCCGGGGGGTTAAAGAGCCGGAGGAGTGATATCACAACAACTGAACGGCGTGGAACGAGTGACCCGCTGACCCCAAAACTGTCTGTAGAACAAAGATAAAGAGACATTATGGTGAGTTAAGAGGTTTGACAGCTGGTCGTTAAAATAGACGGAGGATAATAATCGTAGTGAAAGAACAAATATAATACTGTACACGGAAACGCCACGACTGACCCAGTTTAACGCGGCGCACGAGCTCAAATCCACTGGACGTTTGAGTCGATGATGAGTCCGCGGGGAATAAAACCACTGGGTCACATGTGGGTCACTGTCAGCGGCGGAACAAGTGCTGTATTTAAGTTGAATTTTAGGTATTTGTGCTTTACTTAAGTACATTTTACACTTACTTTTTTGACTTGTTAATTAACTGTTTCTGTATTTATTACTTATTCAAGTTACAAATATTGCAGGTGTGTTTGCAAAGATGTAAAAATATGGCTGTGTAACTGTATCTCCTGCTAAAACGACATTTTAACACCATCATACCTTTCAGTTTACCCTGTCGAGGGCCACATAAAATGATGTCGAGGGCCACATTTTGCCCGCGGGCCTTGAGTTTGACATGTGTTTTACAGTGTGTACTTTAACTTTTACTGCACTACATTGGAGAGTAGTATCTGTACTTCCTACTCCACTTCGTTTTTGAAGAGAACTGGGGAAAAAAAGTACTTCCCGTGTGATTTGAGGAGTGTTTTTATCGTGTTTGTGGTCAATTTTTGCGCGTCGGCTTTGAGTAAAACAAAATAAACACAAAAAATTCATGAGAAAACTGAAGAAATGGATTCGTATTGTTGCTGTCGACCAAAATACGTCTCATTTTGAATCAATATCACCACATTTACGCTTAATTAACACCACTCCTGCGCAATACTTCTTACTTTTTTAACTTTTTACTCTTAAACGTTTAGCTCGGGAGTCTCCACCTTTTTCCACGTAGCTCACCGAGGCATTTCTGAATTATACGTAGTGTATTGTGCTCAAATGTGGTTAATTAAATGTGAATTAATGAACTGCTTAAATAAGTTAAGTTAAAACAAGTAAAATAGTTTGATATTGTTGATTGGAGCTGAGTCGTAATGACATAAAAGACAGATCATCATAAGACAGAAACATTTAAAAAGACGTATAAAACCTCACTTTTTCAACATTATAAGACTCAGGAATGATTCATGTGACTGTCGTGGTTTGTAGTTTGTCTTTTGTTTAAATATTGAGTCATTTGTTGTAGAACTGATGTTGCTTTTCTTTAAATTCTTGTGCGTTATTATTAAATAGTTTTAGGCGTTATAATTTTGACTTCAGCCTAAACCCTTTCGATCGTGATAAATGTTATGTACAACCTTATACGAGTGAATAATGTTTGATTTTGAATGTAATGACCCAATAAAATACTTACATTCTTACTTAATTATCTCTGTAAACGTGTCTTTTTGATGTATAACTTTGTGCACTAATAAAAAGATCATGTTTTTTATGTTTTATAGACTTTACTGCGTCTTTTATTCAGGATTTGCTCAATTTCTTGCAAAAAATCAGTAGCTCTCTGGTGCATTTGTTTTGTAAAAGTAGCTCACCGGAGAAAAAAAACAACCTGGAGAGCGCTGTTTTAAAAGGTAATTACATACTTACTTACTTACTTATGTAGTTTTTTCATGTGATACTTTCACTTAAGTAACGTCACTGAGTACTTCATCCACCGCTGGTCACTGGTCAAGATTCAAATTTGGATTCATGATTATAAAAAAACAAAGTAATTGTGATTAACGATTATATCATGATGGTTATTAAAGCTGCTGACGGTTTAAAATGTTTTGGTTCTGAATATTTATAATTAAAATATTATGAATAAGTTCCATATTTAAGATGTTATAGTGTTTTATTTTGTTATAAGTGAAAATAAAACCATATAGAAGAAAACAATAATCACTGTATCGTCTGATCGTTCAACATATAAAATCTGGAAGCTCAGTGTTTATTATGTGGACAATTTCTTTGCCAAAGTGGAGATATTTCACAGTTTTTTATGTAATAAGTTCAGATTTGAGCTCTGGAGTGTAGGATAAATACCTTACAATGGTCATTCATTTGTTTTAGCTCATGTTTTTGTTTAAAACTGGTTTATTTGGATTTACACGCTTTATGTCACAACCTTAAAGTAGTTTGAATATTATCGTTTATCACAATATTTCTGTGTAGTGATATATCGTGCTTCCAAACGTGTTATGCTGCAAAAATGTGATTTTAATGGTTGTTTTGGAGATGTAAAATGTTCTCAATATTTGAATTACATATGATAAAACCGTCTGAAAGAAGAACTTAGTTTAGTTTTAATCCAGGGGTGTTCAAACTTTTTTCCCCCCGAGAGGCAAACGGTGCATTTCACACAGAGACATTTTACCTTTGATAAGACCTAGAGCATTATTTTTAGGTCTGTGTCACGCTGTAATGTGACGTTATTCAGGTTATAAAAGGTAGAATCTCTTCAGTTTGTAGTAAAAATACTTCCTGATCAACTGGGCCAGTTTAGGAGGAGGCGTGAGGACCGACAAAAATCTGTCTGAGGGCTGCATTTGGCCCCTGAGCCGTAGTTTGGACAGCGATGGTGTAATCTGTGATTTTACAAACAAAGAACATGTGAACTTTTTGTATTTTTTTATTATTATTTTAAAGTCTATTCAACTTTGTGCAATTTTTAAGCCTGAACCATGACTTTTCCCGGCACATTTTAGTCGTTCATTTGTGATGGCTTTTGTAAAATATCGTCTGAAAATTGTCAGCGGGTCAATGCAAAAAATATTGAAAATGTTTGGAAATAGATTAAATGCATACATTAAAAAAATTAATAAATAAAATATGAATAAAACATGATATTTTATTCATTTGTATTGATAAATAATACATAAAAATAAATCAAATATAATGTCATAATTCCACACTGCCCACACATTTTTGCCAGATTTCTGTAAAGTTTTCCCCATTAATCTCAATTTCGTCAATACCGCCCGCCCCCTAGGATCCCATTCAGACATCAGCTGGTGACTTCATCTTCCTCGGGTCTTCAGCCTCTTCCCCACCCAAACCCTTAATGTGGTTAGAGGAACGACAGACGGACATTACAAAGACGAGCTCGCCAAATTTCAATCGAGACCACGGCTAATGGTTAAATCTGTAATGCAATCAGTGATATGGAGCCATTGTTTAAGTGGAACAGTGAAGTAGTAGTAGTAGTAGGTGTAGTAGTAGTAGTAGTAGTAGTATTTTGTGGTGAATGAACAGAAGAAAGGCTCATTTAAACAGTAGATGTAATGCACAGGCTAAAACTAGTACTTCATAATATCTAGATGGGTTAAAATATTAATCTTTACAGTCTAAATCATTTAAATGTGCATTGATTTTGCCGGCACTTTGCATTTCTAATCACGCCAGCCACACCCATGGGCTCCAGACTGTGCAAAGTGCTGCTCTGGAGATGTGAAACAGCCAGACGCACAGCAGCAAAAGCACAATTACAATCTAATCAATGCATAGATCATTAGGCATGCAGGAAAAAAAAAAAGAAAAAAGAAAAAAATGAGGGAGCTTCCACACAGACTCCAGCCCATTGTCTAACACCAGACAAAGGATGAGATGTAACAAGTGAAGGGAGGATTCTGTCCCTTTTTGCCTTTACCGTGTTAGTTTAAAGCTGTGGAAGACATAAACTGAGGGATGTATGACCAGAATCACAATGAAATTCGCTATATTTGCGTTTTGATGTGCACCAGACCCTGTGCTCCACACCCACTCTCCGCTGCTGCTACAGTGCGCCGCTAAAATCAGCTGGAAATGCCTCAAATCCTCCCAAAAAAAACTTCTAAACATTGAGTTGTGTCATGCGCAAAACTCAAAAATCCAGTCTTTCTTGCGGATTTACTTCATTATCTGTGACTTCCACTTCGTCTGCAGTCGATTTGTTGAATTTATTAGAGATAAATGATGGTTTTGTTGCTCTTACCTTGGCACCAATCTGGTTTCCGCACTGGCCGGCCTGGATGTGCACGATTTCCCTCATGGTTCAAGGCGAAAGTTTCCAAAGAGTGCGTAAAAACGTCTCCAACGCGAGGAGCAGACTGCAGAGCTGAGGCAGGGGCTTGGACAATGGCTTTATAAGACTGGAGCGGCTCCAGGGGCCCGGGACAGGGGCGGAGGCAGAGGCAGGGGCGGAGGCACAGAGGAGCACAGCTGATGGGCCCCTGGGATTGGCTCAGAGGGAGCTGAGGGGAGGGGCCAGGTCATCAGGGGGGCAGAGGGGCTTTCAGAGGTTGAGGTTTAGATTATGTAAATGAGATCAAATCTGTCTGGATTTTGGATCAGAGATTGGTTTTGTTATTTTAGTTCTAAAATAATAAAAGTGAGAGGAGTTTGTGTTTTACTCCAGGATCAGACTGTGAGGTTTTTACATTTGTGCCCCGTTTAGTCCAGATTTAGTCCAGATTTAGTCCTGGTTTAGTCCAGATTTAATCCAGATTTAGTCCTTGTTTAGTCCTGCTTCAGTCCTGGTTTAGTCCTGCTTTAGTCCTGCTTTAGTCCTGGTTTTGTCCTGGTTTAGTCCTGGTTTAGTCCTGGTTCAGTCCTGGTTTAGTCCTGCTTTAGTCCTGTTGTTCTCGTCTGAAGATCTATCCACATTATTTTTTGGAAAATAAAACACAAACATTGACCTAAATATGTTTTATATGGAGCCAGTTTAATATTATAATGTTACAGTTTCTCTTTATTGCTCAAAATGCACTTTTATTGGGATAAGGTTATAATGTTTTTGTTACAATATTTAAAATAGTTCCAGATCAATGCATACTGATATTAGGCTAGTAGTAGTAGTAGTAGTAGTAGTAGTAGTAGTAGTAGTAGTAGTAGTAGTAGTAGTAGTAGTAGTAGTAGTAGTAGTAGCTAATAATTTGATGTCTTTTTAACATTTATTTAAGCTATTGTTCAACCATGTGCACTAAACAGTATCAGATCTACCCAAAAAAAACAATATGTCTGTATTTTTATTCTAACCAAAATATTTTAAACAAATATCACAGATTAAACTGAGAAAACAAGCAAAGAAAAACCCCAAATCATAAAAAATAATCATATAATAAATATATATAAAGGCTTTTTGCATTTCATTCCCTGACCAGCAGATGGCGCCACACTGTTACATGGATCACAAGGGGCGTGGTCTTCCTGCGTTTACTAAACTGACATTTTTGCCTTTCTTCTGACGGGAAACTACTGCACTCTTTAACGACAGAAACAGCCGAGAAATCCGCACTTTGACTCTTTTATTCAATACATATCGGTGAGTTACTTTAAATCTGAAGTGAAGTGACGCTGTGTGTGAGTTTAATGCGCCAAAATCCTGCGGAAAAGGACAGATTTTTCCATGACAACCAAACGGGCGCAGGCTTTGCTAACGCCTCTCCCTCTGCTGTTAGCGTCAGTGTTAGCATCAGTGTTAGCATCAGTGTTAGCATCAGTGTTAGCATCAGTGTTAGCATCAGTGTTAGCATTCTGCACAGGTCTTTTAAAAGCTCCTGGGCGTGTTTATTGTTTTGAGAATCTAATAAAACCTCATAATAACTCACTTTTATTCACACTTTTATGTTTGGCTCCAAAGTGCAAGACAGAATTAACCTTGAAATAAACTGTCAAATTAGCTTTTTTTAGTTTAAGAGTTTAGTTTTTGGATTTTTAAGATTTGGAGTAAAAAATAGAAATAACTAAAAAATTACTGTAGTATTTCTTCTCATTGTGGGAGTCAATATCATATAATGTTATAGTTTAGGCAAGGCACAATTTGTACACAAAGTAATTCAAAGTGCTTTACAGAATAAGAAGGACATTAAAATCACACAAAAACATAAATAATCGCAAATAATCATCATAAAATTAACATTAAAACATAGTTTATAGCTCTTTATTGCTCAATTCCACGTTTTTATAAATAAAAACTGCACACTTTTACTGAGATAAAGTTCTATTCTTTGGTTATAATATTTAAAATAGTTCCAGAGCAATGCACACTGATATTAGGCTAGAAGTAGAGTTTTAGCTCGGACTAGAACCGCTGCTCCTCCAGGTTGAGAGGAGCAGCTGAGGCGGCTCTTGTGTCTGTTCAGGACGCCTCCTGGACACCTCCCTGAAGACATGTCCTGGGCATGTACACCAAGAACATGCCTCCTCTTTGTGGGACTTCCTTAACTTACTTTACCTCACTTGTTTATTGTCTTACACACTGGAGGGACTATGTCTCTCTGGCCTGGGAACACCTTGGGATCTCACCAGAGGAGCTGGAAGATGTGACTGGGGTGAGGGGGGTCTGGGAGTCCTTGCTTCAGACTGATGCCCTCACGACCCAACCCCGGATAAGAGGAAGAAAATAGATGGATGGACAGAGTTTTAGTTTGGTATTTTTAAGATTTGGAGTCAAAAAACAGGAGTAATATAAAATGACTGTAGTGTTTCTTCTCGTGACCTACTTCAATGTTGTGGTTTGCAGCAAAGATGATAGAAAGTGTGTGTGGAGGCTGCAGGAGGGAGGAGGAGGGAGGGAGGAGGAGGGAGGGAGGAGGAGGGAGGCTGCAGGGGGGAGGCTGCAGGAGGGAGGCTGTAGGAGGGAGGCTGCAGGAGGGAGGAGGGACGAGGAGGGAGGCTGCAGGAGGGAGGCTGCAGGAGGGAGGAGGAGGCTGCAGGAGGGAGGCTGCAGGAGGGAGGCTGCAGGAGGGACGAGGAGGGAGGAGGGACGAGGGACGAGGCACACACCCCCTCCGTTCACTGGAAGGCTTTTAAAAACCTGTGGCACTCTGTTTTCTGATTGACACGGTCATGTGTCGGCCTCTTGTACCACATTAGCTCTGCACACGGACGACTGCGCCACATTCAGCTGTTCTGTTGTTCCTCACAGGCTCGGCGCAGAAGGACCGAACATGTTTTACACTTGTGGACCGAACGAAGCCATGGTGGTGTCTGGTAAGTCACAATTTGTCATTAGCAGCTGTGTTTTTACCGTAACAGTGGGAATGTTTACGCATCAAAACGGGATCATCATAACATTTCCCAGCGTTTAAATGACACGGAAACCACATTATCTGATGCGAGTAATTGCGATAATGCGACTTATTGGTCAGTATATGAAGGAAACATGGTACAGTGTATTCTGGGGCTCAATATTAATCATATTTCTTAGTAAAAATGGGTAGATTTTGGATGTTTTTGTTGTAATATGCTGAGATTTGAGCTGTAAACGTTTGAATGAGTGACTTCTTTGGCTAATGATTGGTTTTCTGCCGTTGAATTGTTGCAGCTCAGCCCTTTAAATGATAGTGTTTTTAAAAACTGAATCACGAGGATCATCTTGTGTTATTGTTTTTGTATCGGTGGCATAAAATCTTTTCAGTATTATCATTTATTGCCGTATTTCTCTGTTCTTCAAAATGTGTTGTTGTGACAGGCCTAAGCCACAATGAGACAGAACTGAGAGGATTTTGCGGTTTGTGTTTTTTTTATAACTCCAAAAAGCTGTTTATAATGTGTAATCAAATGTCTTCTTCCTGTTCCTTTTGTTCAGTCCAATAAAATCAAATCACATGATAGTTTTATTTATGTTAACTGTCAGATTATTTAGTTTTTGACTCTTTAAATCGATGCCAACAAAGTGAAATGGCACGAGCAATACACAAATACATAAATAAATATTGTGTTAATCAGATTTGGAGCATTTGTGTAACTGCAGTCACTGGTTTAATTAATTGTAATGTTGCTCCTAATACTTAATGTGTGTGATATTTTTATTTACATGTTGAAAATGCATGTATTTGCTCCTTGTATAATTTTGATTTTGTCTTTTTGTGCTTGTTTGGACCATATTGTACTTAGATACTTACCTTACTTTTACTACGTGCTGAAAAATTGTTTAAAAAAAAAATCTCTCATTATTCTGGGATTTAACAAATAGAAATAATTCTGTTAATCCTAACGGACCTAGAACAGGAAAAGTTTGGTTTATTTCATGTCAGACAGTGAGAAAAAAAAAAAATGTGTCTTTTTATATCATGTGTGTAAACGTCTGGTTTCAGCTGTACCTTACTTTACTTTACTTACTTTTTTGATCAGTTTTAGTCGTTTTCTTTGTGGATAACTGAAGAACGTGACTTATTTATACTGTAAAACATTGACCGCACAGTATTTGGCAACACGATTATATCCATCTGTATATATCTACATATATTACAACAAACCAAATACATATTATGATTATTTATACAGGGGAACCCAATGAGAGAGAACTGTGGCTCTTTTTCATGGGCGCCCTGTTTAAAATACAAGACAAATGCAAAAGAACAAAGTAGATAAATCCATATAAAACATTAAAAACAGGTGCAGAAGTTTCTCCATTGGACAGATATTTACAAAAGAGTTTTATTAATGATTTAAGTCTGAGTTTAACCTTGTAGTTTTGTGTTTGATGGAGTTTGACTTGTAAACTAAGCCATGCACTTTTTAGTTTGAATTATAACAAATTATATAAAAATACCACAACAATATGGATATGACTGTGTTGAACAGCGATGTAGGATTTTCTTAAATGTTTTTTCCAGTATAGAGCAGATCTACTGTTAAAGTTTATCTCAGTCATGTGACAAACTTTAGAAAATAAATTGGTCAAGTTACTACTGACTTGTTGCAACATTTGGGAATTTTCCAGCTTCAAACGTGGAGCAGAAAGTCTGGGTTTACAAGTGTCATTAATGAACAGGAGCGGAAAAAGTACAGGATAAGAAAAAGTAGAGATACCGGAGCAAAAAATACTCAAATAAAAGTATCACATGACAGAATCGACTTAAGCAAAAGTATTAAAGTGTTTGAAAACTTACTTAAAGAGTAAAAAGAAAGTATTTCACACAGATGTTGACATGTTCCAGCTGTTTTTATTTGTATATTTTTGTTTTGCTCAAATTCTGAACGTGTTAAAAATAAACCCTCAGCCTTTTCAGCTGCTCTCACACAATTACAAAAAGTACTTTTACTTTTTAGACTAGTTCAAAAATGTAGTTGAGTAAACGGTACAGATACTGCTCTCAAATGTTGTAAAATGTGCTTAAGTAAAGTATAAATACCTGAAAAGTATAGTACTGTACTGCTTTTCCGTCATTACGCTCCCACAGTGTTAATGTTTGACCTTTCTCTCTGTTTTTGCTGCACACACAGTTTCACTTAAATGAGAGCTGCACGATCCGAGTGTTTTGTTTTTATTACAGAGGTCGGGGTTTGTGTCACTGAACCTCACAGCTTCATTTAAGGTTAAACCAACGGAGAATGAGCTTAATACTAAACTTGAGCTTGGACTGTGATAAGTGTTTTCACATGTAGTGACCCTAGACTGTGTAAAGAAGTGAGTCTGACGTCATCGAGGCTGGAGCAGGTGTAGCGGACGATTCGGAGCTGAATTCCATATTTGTAATTCTGACCCCGAGTATCATAGCAACGAAAGGGCCAATCCTGAGTGAGGCTGTTGACGCTAACGCTAACAGGAGCGACCTCGGGGAAAGAAGGCGCCTGATTTGTCTGTTATTAATGTTCAAATCTTGATTTACAGACACAATAGTGAAATAAAAACCCCAGGATCATGTAGAGGGTTAATACGAACATTTAAGACCAGAATGAAAAAAAACACACAAAAAAAAAACTCAAAATGACAAAAAAGGAAAGAATAAACTCAAAATAACAAAAAGTAAAAAAAAAAAAACTCAAAAGAAAAAACCCCTCAAAATAACAAAAAAAAGGAAAGAATAAACTCAAAATAACAAAAAGAAAAGACAACTACAAATAAAAACCCCAGGATCATGAGGGTTAATACGAACATTTAAGACCAAAATGAAATAAATAAATAAAAAAAAAACAACTCAAAATAACAAAAATAAGTTTAAAAAAGAACTCAAAAGAAAAAAAACTCAAAATAACAAAAAAAGGTTTAAAAAAAAAACTCAAAAGAAAAAAAACTCAAAATAACAAAAAAAGGAAAATAAACTCAAAATAACAAAAAAGAAAAAAAAGAAAAGACAACTACAAATAAAAACCCCAGGATCATGTTGAGGTTTAATCTGAACATTTAAGACCAAAATGACGCGTCTGAAGCAGCAGAGACAGAGAGAGAGACACAGTTTTCATTAGAAAGTGAATTGGAGCAGGAAGTGCGCACGTGCTCACTTCCTATTTGGAACGTAGCATCTTAGCTTAGCAGGTTAGCTACGTCCATTTTTATATACAGTTTATGGTCTTGATCCAGCAGCTTATCAGGTCGTCTCCGGCGTTGCTAAGCGTTCGCCCTTTTCCAAACCAGCGGTGCAGCCTGGAAGGGACATTACCTTTAACAGCTTCGCTCCAGATTGGTTCTTATAACTATAACTTCTAGCCTTGATGAGCTTTTTGGAGCCGAACGCTGTTGGTGATGCGACACTCACTCAGTCCACGTCTTTACACAGTCTGTGCTGGTGACCCAAGTTCAGTTGTGACTCTAGTACTTTTTTAAAAACTAAGTGTAGAACTGTGCACATGCAGATCCTTAAATAAGACTGTAATTACAATATTCTCCATAGGTATCACATAATAAAGTGTGTCTCTAATCTTTTTCTGTGCTAATGTGCCGTGTGTAATGTAAACGTGCTCATTCCCTGCAGATATTTAACTTAAACTGTCTCTTTCGTGACTCCTCAGGCTGTGGCCGGTCTCCTCCTCTGATGATCGCAGGAGGACGTGTGTTTGTTTTCCCGTGCATTCAGCAGATCCAGAGGTGACCCACTTACTGTTTTATTTTTGGACCTTCTAAATCTCAGTTTGTGTGAGGGTCGTTTGACAAATGTTATTTTAACTTACCTTCATGTTTTGACAGAATAACTTTGAACACTTTGACTCTGAACGTGAAGAGCGACAAAGTCTACACCCGTCATGGCGTCCCCATCTCTGTCACTGGAATAGCTCAGGTAAGTTTTGCGTGAAAATGATACTCCAAAAAACAAAAACATACAAAACACACCTAAATTAGTATTGGGAAATTAGTAAGTTAGTATTCGGAGTAAACTAATTCCAGTTTTTTGCATTTATTTCATTTACTCGTGCCTCTACACCACGTTTTAACCTTTTTATCTAATGCACTTGGGTTTGCTCGAGCTAGTTGCTTTATACATATACAAATGTCATATTTTTAATCTGGATGGGAGTGGCATCGAAAACAGGAAACAGCTGGACAGGTCAGTTTTCCGAAGCGTTTCAGCTCAACAGATAAACTTCCATCGCTGAAAATACGCTTTATGTCACAAGATCAAGTCAGTGTCTGGTGAGGAACTATTTTATGTTTATATCTGTTTTTTTGCGTCTTAATGATGATCGTTTATCTGAGACGTGTCCCGTGCGTCGCTGCCGGTGTCACTGCTGTGTGGAAACATGTCCGACCCCCTCGAGCTCGTCGTCGTGCTGCTGTTGGTCTGTGTTGACCGTAGCACCTGTGTTTTTAGAGCCGTCCTGCGCCTCGTGGAGATGGAGCCTTTGGGTGTGTCTTGCTAGACCTGTGTCTCGCCCAAAAGTGACACAAACTGTTCTGCACTAGGGCGCCCCCTGCTGAAGTGTGGCAGTGAAAATGAGGCTTAAGAAATCTCACATGTTTGTTTCTAAGATACTTCAAATTTTGGAGGAACAGAGATTTAGCTCAGCAAAGGCTGGTCCATGTCCTAATAGAGGACTCCACTATCTAAATCTGTTTGTCTTAATAAAGTAATGCGATTTTTCTACACAACAGTGCCTCAGATTTTTTCAGCTCCACTTCCTAAATCTCTGCTGCTCCATGAAACGTGGCTTTATCTTTCTGTCTGACTCCTCGGGGGGTTGGTTATGTGTGCATCGAGGCAGCTCAAAATAAGAAAGATGCTTTTCAAAGAACCATGAAAAACATAAATATAAGGAAGATCAGTTTAATGTTTTGATTGGCTCTTTGGTTGCTATGATACTCATGATCGCTGTAACTGCTCCAGCCTCGATGAGCTTCATTTGACTGGAGCTGAACGCCGTGGGTGACGTCACACTCACTCAGTCCACAGTTTAATGCCCTACTTTGGAACATCCCAGGCGACGATTAGCCTCCACATTTGTTTCTTACTCAAAACAACATGATATATTTCAGACGCAATGATTAAATGTTTAATTTTTTGCCCTTTAGGTGAAAATCCAGGGTCAGAACAAAGAGATGCTGGCGACGGCGTGTCAGATGTTCATGGGGAAGTCGGAGGGGGAGATCGCTCAGATCGCCTTGGAGACGCTGGAGGGTCATCAGAGAGCCATCATCGCTCATCTGACTGTGGAGGTGAGGTCATCGGGCGTCTGGTTCAGAATGACGTTAATCTGTTTAAGATGTTTCTCTCTCGTGCAGTGCGGCTGGTGCAGAGTTTCCCTCAGTATTACGATTGTGATTATATTTGTGATTTATGTTTTAGTGCAGAGATGGAGCATTTGTATTTGAGAAAAGACTGAAATATGAACTGAGAAACTAATGCAAGATCCCCATGCGTTTGAGAACATGTTAAAGTTGGAATGATATTTTTTGGGGTCAGTATTTATTGTATGGACTTTTTCTTTGCACAACTGGGAAATTTCTGATTATTTTTGTCTCTATGATCAGATTTAAGCCGTAAAAGTTTGAATGAATAACTTGACTCTGACTCATTACAGACTCAAACTAATGACTAAAGTGTTTCGTTCTGCTGTTTTCTTGCAGATCATGATTTTTAACAATGTTGTACATTTTAGTTTTTTGTGGTTTAAATCTTGGGTTTTTGTGTCATTGGCATAAATTAGTTTCACTGTTATCATTTATCGTGTGTATTTACTTCAAACGTCAGTGTGTGATTATCGTGACATTTCTGGTGCACAGCTCTAAACATGTTCTGTTTATAAAAGATTTGTCTCTTTTGTGACTGTTTGGATTTTAATACTTTGCAATAAACACGGTCTTTATTTTTTCCTTTCAAACTTTCTATCTTCTTTTTTTTCCTGTCCTCTCCCTGTATCTTTCTCCCTTTCTTTCTCTCCTCTCTCTTTCCCTCTCTGTCTTATATCTTTCTCTTCCTTTCGCTCTTTCTTCTCTCCCTCCTATCCTCTTTTTCTCCCTTTCTTTCTCTCCCTTTTCTCTTTCTCTATCTTTCCCTTTCTCTCTCTCTTTCTCCCTGCTGTACTCTTTCTCTCCCTTTCGCACTCTTTTTTTCTCTTTCTCTTTCCCTTTCTCTCTTTCTCCCTCCTGTACTCTTTCTCTCCCTTTCGCACTCTTGTGTTCTCTCCTTTCATTCTTTCTTTCTCTCCCTCCTGTCCTCTCTCTTTCTGTCTTTCTCTCATGTTTGCTCTCTTTCTCTTTCATTCTCTTTTTCTCTTTCTTCTTCTCATTCTCTCTCCTCTTTCTATATTGTGTACTATTTAAAGCCACAGTACGTAACTTTCTTTTATTATTTTTGCGTCCTTACCACGAGCTTCCATCTCGTTTGTCTTTAATATTCCACAGTACAACATGAAGCTCGTCTGTTTCCACGGAGACGGTTCTGTATGTAGTATGGCTTTAACTTTCTATTTCCATGGCAACTTTCAGGAGTCATGCCCCCTCCAGAAAGTTCCATACTGTAGCTTTAAGTAGTATTTTATGGCTCATGTCTTTCTATAATCCATATTGTTCTTTTTCCTTTAATAAAAAGCTCCTGCCCCCAAGAGGAAATGAACAGAATTAGATGTTTATGTATTTATTTATTTATTTATTTATTTATTTGCACAGGAAATCTATCAGGACCGTAAGAAGTTCTCCGAGCAGGTTTTTAAGGTGGCCTCGTCTGACCTGGTGAACATGGGCATCGGTGTCGTCAGCTACACCCTGAAGGACGTCCACGATGATCAGGTAAAAGAAACTTTACATTTACAGCTGTTCATTTTAGGGGCTGTTTTTTTTAATCAGACCTTTTCTGCAAAATGGACTTTTCAGAGATTTTAAACATGTTCTGGTTGTTTCTTCTCGTTGAGCCTCTTGGAGTTGTATTTGGAGAGATTCATGTTTGAATTTAAGCTTTAATCGACTGTTTTCAAGACGCCATTTTGCCGATAAATCCCTGTTTTCACCTCCACCTGTACACGCCCACTGTGACACGCCCACTGTGACACGCCCACTGTGACGTACACACTTTGATCTCCAGTTTTATTTTTCTGTTGCTCCTAGTCCAAAATTTACGGTAAATAACTGCTCGTACCAAGTTAAATATTCTCCATTTCCATATTTCCGATAATGTGGATCATGTTTTTTGCCGTGTGTCAAATAAACAACAGATAGATATATAAATATGTTTGAAACTAAAGCGCTAACACGTCGCTAACATGAGCTCTGAAATAACAGGAAGCGGTTGGGCTCTGTGCGGGTCCCGGGTCTTTAATAGGAAATGCATTTAGGCGATTGATATTGATCTGGCTCCAGGGAATGACTCCATGAACAAAGTGGATGAAGCGAGAGCCGTGTCATAATGACTCACGATTCACTGTGTCAGATATCAGAGAAATGTGAAGGGAGCCACAACCGTCAGAGCATCTGTGAGCCAGAAATGTGAAGAGAGCCACAACCGTCAGAGCGTCTGTGAGCCGGAAATGTGAAAAGAGCCACAACCGTCAGAGCACAATCGTTTCTAGAGCCAAGATTACAACTTCTCTATCTGTCTCTATTTCTGTTTTTTCTGTCTCTCTCTCCATCTCTATCTCTATATATCTCTATGTAGCTCGTTATCTCTCTATCTGTCTCTGTGCATTGACCTCTATCTCCATCTATCTCTCTCTGTTTCTTTCTATCTCTCTCTATGCATTGATTTCTATCTCTCTGTCTCCTTTTTTCTGTCTATTTCTCGCTATCTCTTTCTTTCTATCTCTCATCTACCTCTCTTTATCTATATCTCTTCATATCTCTCTCTATGCACTGATCTCTATCTCTCCATCTATCTCTCTATCTCCTTTTTATCTATCTCTCAGTCTCTCTATATATATCTATCTCTCTCTCACCATCTCTCTGTATCTCCCCCTGTCTATCTCTCTATGGCTCATTCTCTCTCTATCTCTCTTTCTCTATCTCTATGGCTCTGTCTCTCTCTGTCTATCTCTTTGTATCTCTATCTCTCTCCATCTCTCGCTCTCTCCATCTGTCTCTATCTCTATGGCTCTGTCTCTCTCTTTCTGTCTCTATCTTTCTCTCTCTTAGTGCAGCCTTTAACTTTATTTCCTCTTCCTGACATGAATCCTGCTGTTTCTGAGAGTCTGTCGTGCTTCGCTGTGATTGGTTAACCTGCTCAAACATGACAGAGTGTGACCAGCAGGGGGAGCCGGAGGGAAAAGTGTCAGTTTTATTCCACAGTTAAACAGAGAGTCACCAGATAATGTGTCTAAATCAGATCAGACGTTTCCTTATTGCCCCGCCCAGTTTGAAACTCAGTTAGGTTTTATATCCCACAAATCTTGGGCGTGGTCTGATGGCGAGTGGGCGTGGTCTTATTTATTAATGTGAACCTTTCGTCTTTGCGTCTCAGGACTATCTCCACTCTCTGGGTAAAGCCCGAACTGCTCAGGTCCAGAAGGACGCCCGGATCGGAGAGGCTCAGTACAAGAGGGACGCCGTCATCAGGGTGCGTTTGTTTTCCTCCAACTAAATCAAAGTCACACTGTTATTATTATTTTTATATTATTAACAATACTTTAAGATTAATCTGACTGTGCTTCCGATCCATGGGTTTCTCAATAATGAAAAATAACGACTGTTGCCATAGTAATAACAATTAAAAAAAACCCAAAACATTAAAAGTCCTGAAAATGGCGCCTATTCATGGCTACAGTTTACGGGTGTAGGTGCCATTTTGAGGACTTTACCGCTCATGAGATGGAATGTTTTGTTTCTGAATGATGAAAAATAACGATTGTCGCCAATATTAATAACAATTATAAGCAAAACATTAAAAGTTCACAAAATGGCGTCTCTTCATGGCTACAGTTTCTGGTTGTAGGTGCCATTTTGAGGACTTTCCCATCCATAGGAGATTTGTTTTAAATTGATAATCGCTGTGGCAATGATCCTAACCTTTTATCACTCACATTTAAACTCATGGAAAAAGGAAACTGGAGGCCATGAATGACATTAATACTGTTTCAAATATCGTTATAATTATTTTAGGGTTTATTTTACCCAAACGCAGCTTCACCTTACACCTCGTTTACTCTCCAAACAGGAAGCCCACGCGATGCAGGAGAAGGTGTCTGCTCAGTACAAGAACGAGATCGAAATGGCCAAAGCTCAGAGAGATTACGAGCTGAAGAAAGCCGCCTACGACGTGGAGGTCAACACCAAGAAGGCGGAGTCTGAGATGGCGTACCAGCTCCAGGTACAAATGTCTCTGCACAAAGACAAACCACCTGGAAGAATTAAATATATCTGAGTTGTTTCTGATTAGTTTAAATATCAGATTTTTCATTTTTTGCTCATGATAAATGTATCTCACAAACTGGAAAACCATTTTAACGTGTCAAAACTAGATATTATTAATTCAAGTCTCATTTAAAGATGCCCTACGCAACTTTTCTGGTGGAGGATCTGCCACGTTCTTGTCTCCATGGCGATGTTACAGTTTGGTGATTAAACACATTCATCTTTAATTTACTCAGTTACAGGTGTTTTTTGATGACTCTAAAATACCTTGAAAAACATGGATTCTTACTGTGAGCAGGGGCGCCTCTCCACAGATCTTACATGTAACTTGACGTGGCAGCATCAACTGTTTCTCTCCATGGAGATGGGTAATGTTAATGCCATATTGCGGAATGTTCCAAGCAAAGGCAAATTTATTTCTAGAACAATTCAAAAAGTGCTTTACAATCTCAATAAACCGTAGTCTGTTTATATAAATGGACGTAGCTAACCTGCTAGCTGCATTACAAACAGGAAGTGATCATGTCGCACTTCCTGCTCCATCGACTCTGGCTCCAATTCACTTTCTATTGAAAAACTGTGTCCTCTCTCTGTCTCTGCTGCTGTCAGACTCGTCATTTTGGTCTTAAATGTTCGTATTAACCCTCTACATGATCCTGGGGTTTTTATTTCACTATTGTGTCTGTAAATCAAGATCTGAACATTAATAACAGACAAATCAGGCGCCTTCTTTCCCCGAGGTCGCTCCTGTTAGTGTTAGCAACAGGTATGATTGACAGCGTTGCTAAGCGCCTGCTCCGTGCTAAACCAGTGATGTCACACTCACTTAGTCCACACGAGCAGATCGCCCTCCACCAGTTACACTCTGCCCCTTTGACCTGTTGGTTTTATTTCACTCTGGGTTAGGGTTAGCGCTTTTTAAACAGGTTTTGTTTGTAAAATGTGGCTTGGATGAGCAGGAAACATCTTTACTCAATAAACAGATTTTAATTCTTCTTGTACTCTGGCTCATACCTGGATGACTGAGGGATTCCACAGATGCAGAAATAGAGTTTTTGATTGTAAACCTTTTGTCGTTTTTTTTTTTTTTTTCAGGTGGCAAAGACCAAGCAGCGGATCGAGGAGGAGAAGATGCAGGTGCAGGTGGTGGAGCGCTCTCAGCAGATCATGCTCCAGGAACAGGAGATCATGAGGAAGGAGATGGAGCTGGACGCCAAGATCAAGAAGCCCGCCGACGCCGAGCGATACAAGCTGGAGAAGCTGGCCGAGGCTCAGCGGTGAGAGTCTGGTTCAGTCTGATCTGTCACAACTGTCATGTCCTACAGAGCTCAGACGTCGACTTAACTTTGGGTGTTTTAAAGGTTCTGTTTTTCAGTCTTTTTGAGTCACAGCGCAGTTTTTTTTGTTGTTAATAAGCTCAGTTGCGATCATCATCCACTAGAACATTAGCAAACTACACCACTCAGAAAAAATACGTTTAGTTTTTACAGTATTGGGCTTTTTTTGGAGCGTCCCGACCAAATTTATGAGCCAGAAAAGACAGAAAAATTAACAATTATTACATGTAATTAGTGAATCCATTATCTTAAACATGACATTTTTCCAAGGCGCACCTGGTTATTCCTTAAGTGCACTAATGACTGCGGAAAACTGACTGTATTGAGTTTTTTACTGTGTATTTGTGCAATGAGAAGTCCCCAAAATGGTGTCCAGGTATCACGACAAAGTGAGCAATGGATTAAAAAAAAAGTACCAAAATGACTATGTGACGCTGCCGAATCCTACGAGTATCACCAATTAATAAAATAAAATAAAATTGGAGAACTACGTCACAGTGGGCGTGTACCGGTCGAGGTGAAAACGGGAATAAATCGGCAAAATGGCGTCTTGAAAATAAGAAAAATGACAGATTACTCAAAAAAATCACTCCGAAAACAACTTCAAGAGGGGAAACGTTTAGTGGAAACAAGTATAGCATGGTTAAAAGCTCTGAAAAGACAATTTAGGAGACTAGATTTGCTTTAAGTTTGATATTTTTGACTGTTTTTTACATTGTCCTAGTGTTGGATCTACAGTACATTATTCTAAAGTGCATTTAACCTCAGCACATAACCTCAGTCTCCCTCCTCTTCTTTTTCAGCCTGCAGCTCATCATGGAGGCTGAGGCCGAGGCCGAGTCCATCCGGGTGAGTTCTTTGGGTCATTTCCTTTCGTAAATCTGTTTTAAATATATTCCCTGACCCTGAACGCTCCGCTCGGTGTATCCGCTCTGCATTAAACTCATATTAAGTTGTGTTTTTTATGAATGCAGATGATGGGAGAGGCCGAGGCGTTCGCCCTGGAGGCTAAAGGCCGGGCCGAGGCAGAGCAGATGGCGAAGAAAGCCGACGCCTTCAAACAGTATCAGGACGGAGCCATGGTCGACCTGCTGCTCGAGAAGCTGCCTCTGGTCAGACTCATACATAATAAGTCTATAAAACTATTACAACTGTAGAGAAAATCTGTCTTTGCAAATACGAGGTCACTGCAGGGGCTGGAGCCAGAACAGTTCAAACTTTATAATAACTACACCCCTCATAGCATTAATAAAACATCAACAAAGGCTTAACTCATCATGAACAAATCATTTAAAGTGTATTTATGTCGTTAAAGTGGACGTACTGCTGTTTTCTGATGTTCTAATGTCGTTTTCTCGTCACAAACAGACCTGGCGTTGTGTTTTTTTGTTTCATTCTCACATGTTTAACACACAAACCTGCAGATTTAGCTTTAGTTCTTCTCTCAAACTGAAAACGCTCTGCTCCACCTTGTGATGTCATCATGTGGTGATACAGGAAGTGCTCCACTCTGTTTTTAAACTCCACACACCTTCATTTCTAGAATCATTTGGATCATTTCAGGCTCTGGAGTTGCCACTTATCTTGACTGAACTAAAGGTAAAAGGAGATGTTAACTTGAAAACCAGCACTTGATGACATCACAGGGTGGAACAGAGCGTTTTGAGCTTTGGAGATGTTACAGACTAATAATAAAGTGTGACTCAGACATGTGAATGAAACAAAACACAACTCCAGGTCTGTTTTTGAGGAGGAAACGTCTTTAGAACATGATTTAAAGCTCACAAGACACAGTTTTTGCGTTAAACTGAGCTGTTTCTTGTGTTCGCTCTTATACGACAACTCAGGCTCAGTTGTGATTGTAGCACTTTATGAAAACAGTAAGTTTTGTATAAGATTTCTCATTCTCAGTGCATGGACAGGCAGGTGAAAGCTCAGAAATGACTCACTGAGATGTAGAGGCTGCACTAGCGCTGAGTGAGGTCACGTTTATGACATTTAAAATCTAAATCTAACATATAGTTCTGTTAACCTCATACATGCAGCATTTAAAAACAAGAAATTTACTGAAATACTGAAAGCCGAAACCATTGTAACTTAAAAATTATGATTATTTTCCCATTAATCCAAAGGTCTACAGTCCTATCCCACCTCATATAGTTGTTGTGTCCTTTGGCAAGACACTTAACCCTCCGTATTGTGTATAAAAAACATGAGCTAATTAGATGTTTTAGCTGCTCGTCCCCAGTCTTACCCAGTAACACTAAAACACGACCTCTTCTCTGCAGATGGCCGAGGAGATCAGCAAGCCCCTGTCCTGTGCTCAGAAGGTTACCATGATTTCCAGCGGAGGGTCAGAGGTCGGCGCGGCCAAACTGGCGGGAGAGGTGCTGGAGATCATGACCAGGCTGCCCAGCGCCGTGGAGAAACTCACCGGGGTCGACATCTCTCAGGTCGGAGCACAAAATGGCTGCCGTTAGAAAATCAAAACATACTGTAGTGACCATTTGTCAACGAAAACTAAAAAACTTGGGACTAAACGTACTTCAAATAGTAAGTAAGTAAACTTTATTTATATAGCACCTTTCACAGATAAAATCACAAAGTGCAAATTAAAATAAGATAAAAAAAGAAGTAGAAAATTAGTAGTAAAGAGTAGTAAATTAACTAATAGCTTGTCTGAATAACAGTGTCTTAAGTCTTTTTAAAGGAGTCAACAGTCAGCCACACGAAGAGACAAGGACAGGGCTTTCCACAGTTTAGGCGCTTGAAAGGACAGGTCTCCTCCAGTTTTAAACCTTAAACCTTAAAGTCTTAGGGACCTTCAAAAGGACCAGAGGGAGCGGCCAGAGGTGTAAGGAACCAGCATTTCTGAGATGTATTCAGGGGCCTGTCCATTAAAAGCTCTAAAAGTCAAGACTAAAATTTTAAAATCAATTCTAAATTTGACATGTAACCAGTGTAAAGAGGATCAAACCGGAGTGACGTGTGCCCTTCTGTTGGTTCCTGTTAAAAGCCTCACTGCAGCGTTCTGGACCAACTGGAGACGAGTGACTGCAGATTTGTTAAATTAAGTAAAAAGAGAATTACAATAATCTAAGTGAGAAGAAATAAAAGCATGAGTAATCAATTCCAGATCAGATTTAGATAACATTGCCCTCAGTTTAGAGATAGATCTCAGATGGAAGAAGCAGTTTTTAACCAACTGTCTAGAATGTCTGTCCAGGGACATTGACTGGTCAAATAGAACATCGAGGTTTCTGAGGCGAGGCCTGGAAGAGGAGCCCAGAGAACACAGGTGGTGTTTGATTAAAGGAACTTTCTTTTCAGGAGCAATGATCAGAGTTTCAGTTTCAAATAATCGTTTTGGTCTTCGTGGGGATGTGGTTTACGCAGTGAAACGTAACAAAATGAATGTCCAGGTCTCAAAATTTCTCAAAATATCTGCCTTTCCTGCTCTAGTCCGAGTCCTTACACTTGTTCTAATCTGCGCTCACATGGTTTATTAGTCAGATTCTACTGTGCGCCCTCTGCTGGTGTTTATTATGTACACGTTTAATATTTTTATGAAAGCTTTTATTGGATTATTTCACAACAGTGTTAAAGCTAATGCAAACTTAAAATGTGAAAAAGTCAAGTGTAACACAGTAGGTGAAGTGAAGCAGTTAGTTTTTATTTTTTATGTAATATCTCTCTATTAATATTTGAATTTTGTGAAAAGTCCTTGTGAAAAATGAACGTGAAATTCAAACTTTGCGGCTCCATTGTTTCCAAATTTGATTTAAACAAAACGTTGCAGCTGATGTCATCCACATTCCCTAAAGGAGTGAGGCTAACTGGAGGCACTGCTCTGTTTGAACTTATGTTACTCAAGTTTTGTTCTTTATGGTCAGATTGAGCTAAAACAGAGTGGGCAATTATTTGGACGTTGCTACGACAGGTGAGCTGATTTGTGCCGTTAAACAAGTCCCTCTAAAATAACATTACAGGCACAAGCTAGCTAATGTTAGCGTTAGCCAACAGTTTTTCAGTTAGTCACTCTAATTTTTAAACAGGATGAATAGGCTCTATGCACAGCAGCACACTAGCTAGCTCACTGCGTCTCAAAGCTAACAGTAACTTTTATTAAATTCGGAAAACATAAAATAAACAACATATTAAAATTCAATTAATTAAAATAAATACTACCTAATTATTTTATATGTAGATTACTTTAGTTTGTGGTGTTGTTTGAATATTTGTCATGCCTTAAAATTAGCATTAGCGTTAGCATTGACACACAAACATGTTTCTTTGTGTCTCTGGTGAAGTTTTCATTTTATTTGTGTAGTTGTTTTTAACATGTTTGACCTGCAGCTTTTGCTCCTGGTTAATTCATATATTTTACAATGTCATAATAGTCTTGAGTAAATGTTTTGCTTCCTTTTCTCGCTGTGAGTAAATCTACAAGTGACAGAAGCTTTACGTTGACAATATGAAATGATTCAAACATTTGTGTTTCTTGCACTGCCCCTTGAGATTTTATTTAGTTTTTTCTAATTAATGTGCTCTGTAATAGACTCTGTGTCTCAAAGCTAACAGTTGCTTTTATTAAAATCAAAAAACAAAGTAAAGTAGCAGCTTAATTAGCAGCTCCCCGTCCACTGTCTGGCCCAAACTCCTTGACCTCTGACCTCTGACCCCTGACCCACCTGCAGCCCACTGTCCGCTCCGTTATGTTTAAATATTTATTCATTTTAACGTGACTTGGCTAAAACCTCAAGAGAGATACGATTAGACAGGAAGCAGTGGCGCTCACAGTGAGGCAGAGGGCGCTGTTGTGCTCAGAGCCTGTTGTGCCGCACAGTTAGTTTCATATTGGACCAAATGAACCTTTTTGTTCTAATATTTATAATGTTGTTTTTTTTTTTTTTCAGGTCACTGGAAAGACACATTAAGAAGAGGAGTCTGAAGAAGTGCATTTTCTCCATGTGCCTATAATTACAGTACTGACATCTACACTAGTCCGTCATGTGTGTTTGCATGTTTTTGCATTTATATCAGGTGCCCTGCCATAGGACCAGCACCATCAGTACTGTTAAAATGTTAAAATGTTAAAATGTTCGTTTGAAACTATAGCGTAAAAAAAATTGACAATATTGACTTTTTTAATTTGAAATCAACTTTTAAAACGTTAGAATTAGTTTTAACATTTTTTTTATACAAGTAACAATAATACAATCAACGTTTTTTACATAATTTCACCTGGTATTACCTCTTTTTCTATGTAGGTGTTTGTTAATTTGTCTGTTACCATGGCGATGTGTCTTGTAAGTGGGCAGCGTGTGATTTTAAATGTGACGCTTTTCAGACTGAAGCGAGAGGAAGTGGTTCGAGGGAGCAGGGTTTTCCTGTTTGAGTTTATGAAAGTATTTTGCGGTGGGAGGAAAAAAAAAAAGAGAAATGCTGTTAATTTTAGGCCGCGTCCCGTTTCTTGCTCGTTCCCGTCGTCGCCTCGTTCCTTAAAACTTTTCCTCAGCCGCCAATCAAGCTCAAAATAGGCTGCGGTTTTCACGTTTTTAGTGCAGTTATTGGTTTATTTTAGATTAAATTAGAACCAAAACGGACTTTACTTCTCTGCTGGGTGTTCATAACCTGCTTGTCTCCACGGAGTAATGATTGCTTTTCCTGTAATGTTCCACGGTACGGCATTAAACACTAAAACGTGCTCCTGCGGCGTCACGTTCTCGCCTCGTCGCGATGGACAATTTTAGCGCTACACTGTGAAAAATTCCAGCTAAAATGATAACATCCATTGAGACAAGCAGGTAGAAGACACGCCAATAGAAAAGTTACGTAATTTAGCTTTAATTTCATGACTACAGTGGGATTTTTTTTTTTTTGCGCGATAGTCACAAAAAGCCGTAGCAAAACTCGAGCCAAATTAGGCAAATATGGAAAAACATAGACTTCTTTTCTCCGTCTGATATTGCGGCGTCTCGTATCCTATCCACGGTTTAAGTTGCCATTTGGACCGTTGCCATAGTAATTAGCCATTCAAAAGTCTTCAAAATGGCGGCTACGAACAGGAAGTTTAAACCCGCGAATCGATACCATCATTTCGGCCAAAGCTGTGAACGTGAAACGGCTGAAGATGTGACTGACGGAACCGAGGAGACGAACGAACAGAAACGCGGCGCAGCCTTTAGTCGGACGTCGGCGCCTACTAACCTACTACTGTTTATATGCTACTAGTGAATGTGTTACCGCCGAGCGTAGACACGTCTGCGTATTGTAGAGAGATTTCCGTTTCCGTTTAAAGGACGTGTTTATTCTCCTCATGTGGACGTCCCGTGTGAGCTGCTTCTTTTTGTTACTGTTCTTATCCAAAGGTTTTTTCCGCTTCCGAGCCTTATGCACCGCTCTACCGCCAAGTGCCTGGTTTAAAACGCCTGTCCGACTCGTGTACACTGCAAAAAACGATATCTGCATGAGATAAAATGAGTTACAATCAGAATATTCGTCTTTTGTAACAGTTTGGACCAAAATAGATGACGCAGGGTAAAGGTTAAAAATGAAACTGAACTTAACCGAATGCCCTAAAATATTTAAAATAATATGATTTGACCTCATCTAAATCTGACTTTTTCTACTGTGATGTTCTGCTAGCTGCCTGTAATGTTCCGCACTACGGCATTGAAGTTATTTTTGCATTCGATCGTTTACTTGTGTTTACAAATCCTTCAAAAACCATGCATTCTGACTGTGAATGGGCTCGGCTCGCCTCTCCACCGAGCTGATCTGTAACTTGGCCCGGTGCTGTTATCTCCGGAGACGAGGAGATGAGTTTAATGTCGTACTGTGGAACATTCCAGGTAAAGTGATGACATCTCTCTGTAGACAAGGTGGCAGTGGATCGCTCAGAAAAGTTACGTATTGCAGCTTTCGTGTATTTTAACTGAGACCAATGAATTTTTTCCGTTGGTTTAAAATCAGTTTAGCCAAAAATAAATCTTTTTTTTAATTTAAATTTTTATTTTAAGTGCAATTTTCTGACCCCAGTGACGGATATTTTAGTTTAAAGACTCGATATTTTGCTATTTTTTCTGTTGTAATGTCGTTTCCTCGTCACAAACAGACCTGGAGTTGTGTTTTGTTTCTGCAGATTTTTATGCTGAGTTCTTCTCTCAAACTGAAAACACTCTGTTCCACCTTGTGATGTCATCGTGTGGCGATACAGGAAGTGCTCCGCTGTGTTTTTAAACTCCACACACCTTCATCTATAGAATCATTTGGATCATTTCAGCTTCTAGAATTGCCACTTATCTCGACTGAACTAAAGGTAAAAGGAGCTGTTAAAAACTGTTAAACTACCACTTGATGACATCACAAGGTGGAACTGAGCGTTTTGAGCTTTGGAGATGTAACAGACTAATAATAATAAAACAAAACACAACTCCAGGTCTGTTTTTGAGGCGGTAACAGCTTTAGAACATGACTTAACGCTCACAATAGTCAATTTTGTGTAATTTAGACCTTTTCAAAGCGACGTTACGTTTTAATCCAAGTCCCAGTTTGGTTTTTTTAACCTGAAGATAAGTATTTTGATTTTAAACCATTTTACCTCATGTTGATATTTAATTTTTTACATTTCTCTGGGAAGCTTTCTTCTTATCCAAATCACAAAAGCCATTGACCGCTGCTGTTCCGATCTCGAGGTTTAGAGCCACTTTTGTTAATTGCTCGTAAGTTTATCTATGAAAACTATTAGCATGTTGTAGTAAAATTGTATGACATTAGTGTTGTGTACCTGTCTATATAAAATGATTTAAAATACTGTGTAAAATAAATACTTTTCACTGACTAAATCTGACTTTGAAAAGAGTAACTTTATTAAAACATCTACAAAAAAATTGACAACACGATAGCATCAAGGTAGCAAGCGTTCTACAGTCACAGAAGACCCCACATGTTCATATATTATCAGTAAAAGAAATTAAAGTTGTCCTTAAAATATTTACAAAACGATCAGCTTCAAAAACGAGGGACAACGAGGAGTGTCTAAGTACAATACATACAGTTTATAAAAATATGGGTGGAGTTTTTTTTGTGTTTTGTTTTTTTTACAGTGTCATAACAGGCGGAGGCGACGTCCAATCACGAGTAAACACGTCACATGATGAGCCAGGACTGAAACGCCGCAAAGACAAAGTACTTGAATTTCTCTTGTATTTACTGGGTTTAGTTGGTTTATTTTGTGGATCTAGTGAATTTTACTTTTTAAAAATGTATGGTGCCAATTGGTTTTAATATAAAATCTATCAATCAATATGACGCGTTTTGTCATTTTAACTTCAAATCTTAGTAAAAATCTGTATCCTTCTGCATTTGACCCATGCTTTAGTGCTGCTGAGGTGACCTGTCACCAGCAGAGGGCGCTGCAGGGACCCAGCTCCACATTTTGTCTACATAAACTTATTCCACTGACATGAAATCTTAAAAAAAATAAAACAATATGGCTGCCAGAAGCATAGTAACAGCATATTAGCGTATTAGCATAACATTAGCATGCTAACAGAATGGAAACATGATAATTACTTTGGACACGTCAGTAGTTCCGCTTGAATAAATAGTGTAAAATGGGCCTTTTAAGGTTCATTTCTTACCATTTTCTGAATATTGTTTTAATGTTTCCTCATCACAAACAGACCTGAGTTCGTCTCTCAAACTGAAAACCCTCTGTACCACCTTGTGATGTCATCATGTGGTGATACAGGAAGTGCTTTCTAACTCCACGCACCTTCACTAGAATCATTTGGATCATTTCAGCTCCTGGAATTACCAATCTCTACTGAAATAAAGGTAAAAAAAAAGGTAGGCGTTAACGTGAAAACTCTCACTTCATGACATCACAAGGTGGAACTGAGCATTTTGAGCCGTTACAGACTAGTAATAAAGTGTGAATGAAACAAAACACAACTCCAGGTCTGTTTTTGAGGAGGTAACAGCGTTAGAACATGACTTTTGCGTAATATAGGACCAGAAATCTGTCCTCTGCGTTTGACCCATCCCTCAAAGCTGCTGTGGCGACCCGTCAGGAGCAGGGGGCGCTGCAGGGACACATCTCCAGATCTTTAGCTAGTTTATTTCAGCTGGAGGATTTTACCTTTTGTGCACATTTTGGGTTGATTAGGGATTCGAGAGAAAACTTACCAAGTCCCGGAGAATTTAAACTCCATAAAAGGCCCGGGACTCGAACCCAGAACCTTCTTGACATGAGGCGAGAGTGCTTCCCGCTCAACCACTGTGCCACCGTACGGAAACAGGGCTGCGTCCCATTAGCATGCTAACCAACTGTGCTAACTATGTATTGACATGAGAAATACTAAAAATATGAAATGTATTATAACTAGAGATGGGACGATAAACAAAAATATCGTTTATCGTGATAAAAACGGTCGACAATAATCATTTGTGGGACATTTTATATAATCGCCAACAAAGATAATCGCCGTTATATCACCAGAATGTGCAGAAAAATGATTATCCAGAGGGGAGTCAACGGGGGGGACAAAAAGGTCTGTTATCCGGGGCCTCAGAGTCTTAGGGGGCCCCCGAGTTGAACCCTCTTCCTATTAATTTGTATTCCAGGGGGGGCCATGCGAAGCGTATTGACCTGGGGCCCCCAAATTTCTGTTGACGGCCCTGCTCATCCGTGTTATTCTCTGTTTAAGTAAAATTTATGTAAAATTTCAATCTCGTCCCACGTCTAGTTCTAACCAGTTTCGTGAGTTTTTGTCTTTGCAGCGTTTACCACCAGTTTAACAGTTTTTACACACAAAATAATCATAATCAGACCCCAGACGTTCACAGTTTGGACACTTTTGGCTTCTTGCACACACAGTAATCCGTTATGAAGACATGTTTTATGGGTAATAATTCAACAACAAAAGTAGTAAATTACAAATCAAGTTGACGCTTTTTTTCTTTAACAATATTTTTACATCTTAAGGTTTTTTGGCAAAGTCTTTTCTCTTTTACTGCAACATCAAAAATCCACGTTGACAGGAATCATATGAGCCCAGAATCTGCGTCAGGGGCGAGTCGAGGGCGCCTGTTTTTTTGTTTTTAAAGTGCAGTTGGTCAAGGAATTATAGTTTAAATCTGGTTTTCATCCAGATCAGAAAACACATAGGCGGGTTTGAAGATTTCCAGTCCATGTCTTTCCCTCCAAGAGTCCTTTTTTTTTTAAATCGTACGTAACGTCTTTGAGTCCATCTGGTGAACGAAAATCCACTCGGAATTGTTTCAAAAGTGGGAATATTTGGGTGTTTTGCGTTTCAGTTTTTCCGGGAGATGGGAGACAGGAGGTCGGGCTGCGGTCGTCTCGTGTAGATCAGCGCTAACGTGATTTGCGTTTGTCGGTTAAAGGTTAAAGAGGCGAAGGTGGGGCCATCATCGTTGCATTCTTCATGTAAACTCTGTATTTCTCTGCTCATTCTGTGTTTTTATATCAACGTTTAGTCCGTACGAGCTTCTTTCTGACACCGTTTCACTCAACTGAAGCAAGTAACGAGCTGCTAGCATAATGATACTAGCATTTCTGATCCAAGAGTTTCAGAATAATAAGGAATTAGGACAGTTGCCATAGCGGTTAACAATTTAAAACTAAACATTCTGTCTTTTGAAGGGAAAAAAAAAAAAAAAAGTCTTTCAAATGTTGCGTAGAACAGGAAGTGAGTAAAACACATAAAAAGTGTTGAGTTTCAGTGATTTTACATGAAACATAACGACAACAGACGTACAGACTGTGTGAACAAGTGGACAGAGCGAGTGACGTCGCCGCAGCGTTCGGCCCCTGTATCCTGGACCCTCCCTTCCCTTCGCTTCGCTGGACGACCCGGTGCCTGTGGCTGAGGTGGCTCCTGTGGCTCCTGTCCTGCTGTGGACGGGCCCCTCTCTGTCCCTTAGTTGAGCGGATCTGACCCTAAAGACGTGAACTCCATCTGTGAATGGATGTGCATTAGTCCTGGACACGTCTACAGCTGCCCGTCCTGGTTTAGTCCCTGGTTTAGTCCTGGTTTAGTCCCCGTTTTAGTCCCCGTTTTAGTCCCCGTTTTAGTCCCCGTTTTAGTCCCCGTTTTAGTCCCCGTTTTAGTCCAGTTTCAGTCCCTGGTTCAGTCCCTGGTTCAGTCCTGTTTTAGTCCCCGTTTCAGTCCCGTTTCAGTCCCTGTTTTAGTCCCTGGTTGAGTCCCGGTTGAGTCCAGGTTCAGTCCTTGTTGAGTCCTTGTTCAGTCCCGGTTCAGTCCTAGTTTAGTCCCTGGTTCTGGGACAGTGGTTCCTGCAGGAGGAGGGTCTGAGGACAGGGGGCGCTCTGCTCTGCGACACTTCTCCATTTGTTTGTCCGTTTCTGTTTCATCGTTGATTTTCTAACTTTCCGTGGCTTAAATCACTTCTTACGTTCAGCCCTAAGAGACGACGCCGTTTTACTTTTGAGCTTTACAAAACTAAACTGAAATTGAGCGGTTATACGGACTAATACGGCGCCGCGTTAGCTAGCATTAGCAGGTTAGCTCTGTCCACTTCCATACACAGTGATGGTGACGCTGGTCCTAGAGTTGGGCCTGTTCGGTGCTGAATCAAAACAAAAAGTACTAAAATTGTTAATCACTAATAAAAACATCTTAAGATTGCAAATTTTCCTAAATGGTTAAACTGTTGATTCAAAAATTTAAAAAAAATCCTAGCATACTGTAACTCTAAAGCATTTATCATGAACCCTTTACCACTGAAATGAGAGTAAAGTCACTACGCAGAAGGCACCCACCACCAAAAATCTCTCTGAAATCTAGAATTACGTCGTATCAGGTTTGTAAAAACAGACCGAACCAGCGGTCTCGCTCACTCAACCCAGGAAGAACCAATTTAAACTTCAAACATCCCCTTTCCCCTCACAAGTGCAGTACCAAACACCACCACCAGAGGCTAGAACTCGCCGACTCTTCCTCTTCCGTCTACACCATGTTCATCGCGTCTTCTGTGAGAAAGGAGTGGATGTCGGCGAAGGACGGCCTCAGTTTGCAGTCTCTGTTCCAGCAGCTGAGCATGAGTTCGTACAAACCCTGGGGACAGACTGCGGGACGGGTCAGATACACCTGCAGCGGGACAAAGGACCGGGGTCAGGTTACGACAAACGGCTCGTGTGTGTTTAACCAGGCGGGAAAAATAAGAATAATTGCTTAGTTAATTAAAAAGCTGGTGCGACAAGGAGGTTATAGCGGGTGAGATACGGTATTTTCTGGACTACAACTCACACTTTTGTTCCTTTTAATAGTTTGTCCGAGGGGGCGACTTATACTCAGACTCATACATAAGTCGCATCTGAGTTTATAATTTCACGTCTTTGTTACGGTCAAACTGACAACAATGTTTTTTTTCTTCATTATTATCAATTTTTTGACTTATTTTCTTCTTATTTTCTTCTCTATTTTTTTTTTTTTACTTATTTACTGTAATAATGGATCAAATGTTTTAGGTCAGGGCACATTTTTAATTAACTTTTTGCAATTTTTCTTTTGGATATGATGTAAAAAACAACAACAACAACAACAAAAAATCAATGGATATGTAACTACTGCCAAATAGCAAAGGAACTACTGTATTTTCTGGACGATAAGTGTCACTTTTGTCATAGTTTGTCCAGGGGGTGCGACTTATATGTGAAATTATTCAAATATATAATTTCACATCTTCGTTATTGTCACAGTGTCGACCACACGAGGGCGCTCTAGGCTTGTGCCAGTATGACACAGAAGGAAATGGAGCCACTGCACGTAAGCTTGGCCTCAATCAATCAATAAGTCAGAGTAAAAATATGACAAAAACTTAAGAGGAAATAAAAGCAGATGGTTCACGTTGGTGCAGTTTGATTTTCTAAACCTGCAGGTGTGTTCATCCCGTGTTGACGTCGTGTTAAAACTCAAAAAACCTCCATGTTCCGTCTTTCTGTGTGAATATCTCATGGTACAGCGTATTTGTCACCCACGGCTTATATTTAAGTGCGGCTTATATATGAACAAAATGTATTTTCTTTTCAAATTCAGCTGGTGCGACTTATATTCAGGTGCGCTCAATAGTTAGAAATTTACAGTAAGTACCTCTTCCTGTGCAGTAAACAGTGTTACATTGTCCATCCCTTTTGCTCCTCCATTTCAGACTAAGACCATCTCAGACGCTTAACCCTCGTGTTTTCCTCCCAGTCGAGTTACGTTGAAGTTCCTCTGGATTTGACCCCAATTTATTTTTCTTATAACTCAGCCGTAAAGTAACAGTTTTTCTATATATAATTTGGAGCTTATTTTCAGTCTGACTTCCGACTAATGTACTGAGAATGTATTTATTTTTGGACGTCAAAATCTCCTGCAGCTCTTCATTTCCATCACTGTGTTTGTCAAATACAGAGGTGGAAATCCAGTCGATCTGAGTTAAAAGAGAAACAAACTGGGGTCAAATTGAACTTTAACGTAACTTGTTTTTCAGACAGTTCTTCTTATACAATCAACGATTTTTTCAAACTTTAATTTTTGATAGAAATCATCCAAATGAACACGTGGCCCATTGTTCAACCTGTTTGCTAAAGAAATGTCCAAGTTTGTTGTATTGTGTAGCGTGTTGTGTATCGTGTGTCGTACCTGTCGGCCCTGGTCTCTGAAGAACTCTCCCGCGTTATCGATGACCTGCTCGTCCGTGAGGGTGGAGTACGGCTGCTCCTGACACACACTGAGCATCTCCCACAGGGTCACGCCGAACGCCCACACGTCACTCGCCGTCGTGAACTTACCCTGAGGAAAAAGAAAAAGTTACAACCTTTTCATTTTAACCACAGAGCTCGAGGTCGCTCCAAAATCTGAACAAACCTGAACATTTAAGTCGTAAAAGGGACGTTTTGTCTTTAAGAGAATATCCACATGTGCAGAATTATGAGGCAACTAAATGAAAAACAAAGATTTTCCCATCTCACCTGTTTATTTTCACCTGTTAAAGTGACAATAATAAACAAACTTCTGAAATTTCCCCCCAAAAAACCTAAGTGACCGATTATTTTGCGTCTTTTCTTCTCGACCCTGTGGACTATTTCCAACAAAACGTTTAATGTTTTTGTGATCACGCCTCAACATCTTCGACAGTTTTATAATTTTTCACTTTTCAGAGTCAGTTAAATCTCTTTTTTTTTGGCTCATTTTTCCTGAGAAGAAGAATCTGTCTAATAATTATTCACATCTTGATACACGGTGTTGATCTCCGTAGGCCACGCCCCCTCGTTACACAAATACACATCACCTGATCTGCATTAAATCCAATAAACATTCACGTTTATTCGGCTTTGGAGTTGGAAATTATGGATAAAATGATGATATGGTCAAAATAATCACTTTCCTAATAATTGTGCACAGTGTAGTTTCGCTCGTTTGAATTGGTTTGCAAATATAGAATAAAATCTGGTCAGAAACGGTCAGAAAAACACCCCGTCCTCCCCGTGGCGTCCTCCCCGTGGCGCCCTCCCCGTGTCACTCACCATGAGGATACACTCCCAGGCCATCCAGCGAATGGGCAGGACGGCGCGGCCCTGGATCCTGTAGTAATCTCCGGCGTAAAGGTTTCTGCTCATGCCGAAGTCCGCGATCTTGATGTGTCGCTCTCCTCCGCAGTCGGCGCCGTCCTCCCCCCTGTCCCCGCCCACCAGGCAGTTCCTCGTGGCCAGGTCTCGATGCACAAAGTTCAGCGAAGACAGAAATTTCATCCCCGACGCGATTTGACTGGCCATGGAGATCAGCGCCGGGTAACTACGAGCAAAAGACGAGGGATTAGAGCTAATTTTACATTTTTTACAATCAATTAAAGTTTGATTATGGAGGTTTTCTGGTGATGGGTCTGCGCCGACCAGTCTGCAGGGAAATGTTATTGAGATGTGCTAAGAAATGTAATTGTTTCCAAGTTAAAGTGTAACCTGCAGTTTTGTCCTTTATTTTTTGAGAAACACTTTAAAAACACACTCCAGGTTCAGTAAAACGTCCCATGGTGCACTGGGGTTTCTCTTTGCTCATAAATAAGTTTGAAGAGCATTTGGATTCTCTGTGTGTGCGTGTGTGTGTGTGTGTGTGTGTGTATATGTGTGTGTATATATATGTATGGGGGGGGTGTGTGTGTGTGTATATATGTAGGTGTGTGTGTGTGTGGGGGGGGTTCGGGTGTGTGTGTATATATGTGTGTATATGTTTGTGTATATGTGTATATGTATGTATGTGTGTGTGTGTATATATATGTGTGTGTGTATATGTAGAGAGTGAGATATAGATATTTCACAAAGAAAAAACCCTGTATTTAATTTTATTTGCTTTATTTTTTTAATCTTATTTCATTATTGTGCTATTTTATATTAATATTATTATTTTCTTTCTCTTATATTTATTTTTTTTTAATATATATACTTCTTTTATACTTTTTTTTTTTACTTCTTTTATTTTTTATTTCTCTCTATCATAAAACAGTGTCAAACTCAAATGTCAAAAGTGAAACACAACGACCTGAAAAGTGTTAAATAGTTTGTTTTTGCTCCGGGTGAACGACTCGTTTCATGAGTTTCTTTGGTTTTCAGTGTCATTTTTATATTTTCACACAAACGTAAACAGAAATATGTCACAAAATACACACGTTATCACTTCCTCTGCGTATATAACATTAACTATCGTGAAAAATAAAACCGAACTGAACTGAATTGAACATAAACGGGTAAATAAAAAGTAAATTCACACAAAAACCTCACGTCTTTAACCACTTCCTGTCGCCGTCGGTGCAGTAAAGTGAAGTACCTGATGGTGGGCGTGGTCTGGGAGGGTCCAGACTTGTCCAGGAGAACTCGCTGGGACAGATACTGGTTTAAATCCCCACACTCCATGTATTCCGTGACCATACACAAGGGGTCGCTGCTGACGCACACCCCCAACAGACGGATGATGTTCGGATCCTTCAGCCGCGACAGGATCTTCACCTCCTTCAGGAAATCGTTTCTGGGATTGAAAAGAAAAGTAGATTTTATATTTATAGAGTTGTGCGTTTAGCGGGAAGTCCAGACGAGGAAAGATGAATGTTTACTTTATATTTTCTACGTTTCCCGCTCTGAAAATAAATCAAAAGTTGGTGAATATTTCCTGTTTTGTTACGTCATGTGCGGCAGTTTGAATCGTCATAATTATCAGTTCACAAACGTTACATAATTAATCAAATCTGCACAAACTAAATGTCCCACAGTGTCTCTATTTATATAAAACTTAAATTATTTACTCTGTTTACAAAAAAATTATGTGTTAAAACCCTCAAACTTTTCAGCAGGACTAAAACTAAAATAAAAATACTTTAACTTTTCAGTCCTGCTCAAAAATGTAGTGGAAAAGTAAAAATATCCACCGTAAAATGCACCTTGAGTTTGTATTTAAGAACAAAGAACAGTACTTTTTATACTTTTACTGCGTTACCTGCAGACAGATCATAAATAATAATTAATTAATGTCATAAATTAAAATTAAATAAAAGACACAGAGGACACAGAGACTGAGAATACAACTGAATAACTGCAGTACAAGTAGTAAAAAGTACTGTGCTCAAGTATAAATGTGAGGAATCCAGGTTATTCAATTATTCAATCAAAGAAAAAGGAAGAAGGGGAAGGAAAAAAGGAGGGAAAAAAGAAAGGAACGGGAGAAAGGAAAAGAGGAAAAATAAGAGAATGGAGAGTCAACCCTGAAACTGAATGAAACTAGTGTTGACTTCATAATTACACTCACTCATTCGTTCATTTTCCCTGCTCGATAAAACATGAGCTCATTGTAAGCCCCGCCCCTCACCCCGCCCCCTCAACCCTCACCCCGCCCCTTCAACCCTAACCCCGCCCCTTCAACCCTAACCCCGCCCCCTCAACCCGCCCCGAGCTCTAATCATTGTTTTATTTCTGTTTCTTTCCTCTGTTTTGTTCCAGGTTTATCATTTTCTTCTCTGTTTCTTTGCATGTTTCTGTCTTTTGTCAAGTCCTTTTATGTTTTGTTCTGTGCTGTTTATTTTTCATACAAAATAAATAAATAAATGTTCGGTATCTGGACTTTACTTAAGTACATTTCACACTGGATACCGTCAGCGTCGCTACTTCCTGTTCAGTTTTTATCTCCGTGAAGTTTCTGCAGAGTCACGATAAAATGAATAAATATTTAAAGATGAGGCAGAAGGGAAGAGAACTGCAGGAGGGTCAGGGGTCAGAGGTCAGAGGGTCAGCTGCGTGTTAAACATGTTAAACACGACACAAAATGAAAACTCCACCAGACGACACAAAGAGACGCGTTTGTGTCTCAATGCTAACGCTAATGCTAACTTTGAGGCATAATAAACATTAAAACAACACAAACTGAAGTATTTGACATTTTAAAATAATCCGGTTGTCTTTATTTGAGTTAATATGAATTCCAGTAGGTTATATGTTCTTATTATGATCAGAAATTCATGTGATTTCAAGCGTTCAAATGTTCAAACTCCTCCTAAAACTCCTGAAACGCTCATTTTAATGTTTCGTTACTTGTTCTGCACAGTGTCCGTTTGTGTTTTGAAAGACGCTTAATACGGAGCCCCGCAGAGGACAGAAAGGAGAAGAATAATATTTACTAATTAAAAATATATTATCTTGAGGGAACGTAAAAATTTCTATACATAAATTTTCACGAGTGCTCAAAATATTTAACATTTTAAAAAATAATGTCTCGTTCCCTCAAGATAATATTGTGTGGGAACGGGATTATCTTGTGGCCGTGTGATAATATTATATTTTGCAAATGTCCTATACCGGGCTCCGTAGTTTATGAACAAAATGTGTTATATTGTTATTAATTGAGCACTTTATAGCTCATCTAATCATAAAACAATAAATCCAAAACCAAACAAATATTCAAAATATTCAGTTCAACTTAAACTGACTCATTCTGTTTTCACCCATTATTTTATTTGTCTTTTTATATTTGTCTCTTTAAAGCTTTTACTCATTATTTTATTTGTCTTTTTAAATATTTTACCCATTATTTTATTTGACATTTAAATATTTTACCCATTATTTTATTTGTCTTTTTAAAGCTTTTACTCATTATTTTATTTGTCTTTTTATATTTATCTTATCTTTTCTTTAAAACTTTTACCTGGCATTTTTGGAGGCGTCCGGGCGCAGTATTTTCACAGCCACCAGAAGAGGGCGCCCTTTTCTTACGTTGAAGGGGAACTCCAGGATGGGGAGGTCCTGAGGGTTTTCGATTTCACACAGATGAACCTTTGAGCACAAAACACGACATTTGTTTAGAGTTAACGCTGTTTTAATAACTCAGATCTACATAGAAGTACTTTTCAAACACCACTACCACAAAAATACAAGTAATATCACATTTTAGGTTTGAGATTTCATTTAATACTTTGCAAATCAATTCAAACGAGTGAAACTAACGAGCACGATCCCATTTGTCCAGTGAAATATTATTCAAACTGTTTTAAATCTGTTTTTCTGATGTAAAATGCATGAGCAGAAGTGGAAATATTATCAATTTTACACCTAAAAACTAAAACTAAACTAAAAGTATCACATGAAAACATCTACTTAAGTAAAAGTATTAAAATACCTGTTTAATAATGTACTTAAAGAGTAAAAAGTACAAGTATTTTGCACAGATTTTGAGTCTTATAAACCTCCAAATGTGGTGATTTTGTTCAACAGAAACGACATAAATATATTTTTCCTGCTGTTTTTATTTGTATATTTTTATTTTTTTTAATTATTAACTTGTTAAAAATAAACCGTCAGCCTTTTCAGCAGGTTTCAGACAATAATGAAAAATACTTTATACTTTTACTCCACTACATTTTTGAAAAGTAAGATACCGCTCTCAAATGTACTGAAGTCAAAGTAAAAGTACACACTGTTAAATGTAAAGTAAGTGCAGTACTTTAATACTTTTACTTCGTTACGTTCCAGCTCTGGTAAACTGCGAACTGTGCCTTTTGCTAACCTTTTGCTTTTTGTCAAATGAAGTTGGTTAAGTAGTTTGTTCACCCTCTAACCTGATGGTTGCTGGTTCAATCCCCGCTCCCTGACAGTGGTGTCAAACTCAAATACACAGTTTGCCAAAATTAAAAACAGACAAATTCACGGGCTAAACTCAATATTTACTGAAAAACTGATACTGGTGCCAGTTCTAATGCACATTCAATGATCTCACGGGCCAAATATAATTAAACCGCGGGCGAGATTTGGCCCCCGGACCTGAGTTTGACATGTGCAAAGTGTTGGTTTTATGATGATTATTTATGTTTTGATTTGTCGTAGTGTGAGTTTAACGTCTTTCTTATTCTGTAAAACACTTTGAACTGAGTAATCCCGCACCGTCCTGCACCTGAGGCTTGAAAATCTGCGTTTAAACCTACCCCCTAGCCCCGCCCACTCCTCTGAAAAGTGTCATATGGATCGATTTTGTGGTTTTACAATGAACAAAATGCAAAGTAATGACCTCCAAATGTGACTGCGTGTTACTAAATCTCCTTAAAAGTATAAAAAAAACCCTCACCTCTCCAAACTGCCCCTCTCCCAGTTTCTCCTTAAAGACGAGGCAGTGTCGGGGCAGTTCCGGCAGCGGAGTCGCGTCCGCCCCGGGGCTGGCTGAGGTCAGGGCGGGGACGGCGTAGGTGTTGTTGCCGCTGACGCCCTGCAGACTCACGATGTCGGCCTCGGCGTAGTGAGGGACGCTGGGGGGCAGCGGGGGGGACACGGGCGGGGACAGGGCGGGGTACGGGGGGGCGCCCGGGTACGGGGGGGGCTCCTCGCGGCTCAGAGAAAAACCCTTCTCCAGCTCCAGGTCCAGGGCGCAGGCTGAGAGGGAAGACGGGGTCAAATATGTGAGATAACGGTAAAAAACGAGTGAATATAAAGTTATTTCACATGTTTTGGGTCAATAAAATGTCAAAAATGTTATAAATATTTATCTATTTATATTGATTTAAAGTTATTTATATGTTGATCTATTTTTCTAGAGTCTATAAATAATATTTTTATCTCAAATTTCATGTAAAAACTAGTCTCTTTGTTTTGTTTTTACTCGTAAACTAAATCCATCCGTTTCTCCTGAGGCTTCACTGTGATCGGTTAAAGTTTCACTGCGTAACTTTTCTACCGCGCGCTTGTCTCCATGGAGATGTTGTCGCTTAGAATCTTTCACAGTGTGGCATCATGATAAGAATCTCCAACGGCGCCACCGGGTTAAGCTACAGGTCAGATCTGTGGGGAGGAGAGTTCGCTCAAGTAAGAAGGTTTTTGTTCACTCATAATAGAATCATTGTAAGACAGAAGTTTAATGCCGCACTGTGGGATGTAACATCTCCATGGAGACAAGCAGGGAGAGTTTGACGCGCTCCCTGCAGTAATAATAGTTAGAGGTGAATTTAAAGTGGCACTGTGTAACTTTTCTGCACGTCTCTCTGCTTAAATACAGAAAATACAAATAAAAGAAGTTCCGTTTTTTCCGGACTATAAGTGTCACTTTTGTCATAGTTTGTCCGGGGGGGCGACTTATACTCAGACGCGACTTATACGTGGAATTATTAAAATATATAATTACACATCTTCACCACACGAGGGCGCTCTAGGCTTGTGTACCAGTATAACAGCCACGAGGAAACGTAAGCGGCGCTCCCCCAAAAATGCGACTTTTATACGTTTTTTCTTCATTATTTTGCTTTGCTGCTTAAAAAACAGGAGCAGGTGTGAGTGTAAATGTTTAACTTCAGATTTATCCCAAATTCATTTATTTTTTACTTATTTCATCTCATCAGTTTACGGCGTCTGATTTCATTTCATGGGACGACCCTCCGCGCATTATTTTTTCAAGGCTCCAGCTGCGTTCTTACATAACACAAAACCGCATTCGGACTGATTCTTTTACACTTTTTAAAACGAAGCAAACGGCTGAATCTGGGCCACACTGTTAAAACATAAACAGCTCCTCATTCATAAATACTTAATTCGCTACAAAACGTCCTAGTCCT